>NC_133480.1:15202727-15204717 GCF_025370935.1 Choristoneura fumiferana
ATTGAACCTTGACCCAATTGTCATAAAGTGCACTCAGAAAAGTTATCCAAAGTAGTGACGATTTGTCATGAACCAATAGAAACGCTTTTTAGTGTTTCATTGAGTTATATCAATTTGGGGAGAGTCACTGAGTACAAACCAAGAATACTGTTAACTATTATTTATTCCCATATAGGACGAGTACACAGTCCTATGGGCGAGAGACTACTGGCGAGCCCGTCGGTATAGCTAACCTATAAAGATATCGCTATATGGGTAGCTATACAACTGTGTCGCTACAGCTTCATTTACGTATCCTTGCTCAGCGCAGCTCTGATGGAAACAGCTCGTTGGAACGAGGATGGGTAAATGAAGCGTTTGTCTATTGGTACGTTCTTCGCAACGCATCTTTGCAGCATTGACTAGTTGTTAATTATTTCCCCTTCTCCCAGAACTAGAACTGCTAGTTTACAGCGCCACGGTAGTGGTGGGCTGTACGTGCGGCCTGGAGTATGGTATCGCGGCGGGAGCCGGCGGCGACGCGCTGAGGGCGTTGGCGACCTCGGCGCGACCCAAACTGCACCCCGTCGTGTTTAAGGTAACTCCTGGGCATTCATGGTTTCCTGGTACTTTTAAGGTTAATGCTGATTTTGTATTTGTTACGAAATTCGATGATAAACTTCGTATCGTGCAGTTCCGTTCGCGCCATTAGTAATTTCAAAGTCTAGCTGGATCGATTTTCTTGAAAAAATTTGCTATGAATCAACGCAAAAAAAAACACTTTCACGCATAAGAACGGCATCGAAATCCGTCGATCCGTTTGAGAACTACTGATCCACAGACAGACAGACAGACGAACATAGGCGTCAAACTAACAACACCATTATTTTCATCACACTTGCTCGTAGTGTCGTAACATGCAGGCTACCTTGGCTGCCAAGAGTGCGCTCTTGGCTCTCGGTGCTATCGGCAAGTTTTGAAAAAATATTAGTTTTTCTGTTACAAATATACAATTTTACTCGCAAATGTGATGAAAAACATTGTATGTCGCACGGGCGGTACTAGAATTACGAATATAGACTTATTAAAGCCCTCAGTCTTTGACTTCGGGCGTCTAATAGACTCTCGTTCGTAATTCCTTATTTACCGCCCTTAAGACACAATGTGCTATTTTGGGTCGGAGTTAAAAAGATTACAAAACCACTTTTTACCCACAGGTGGGCAACCAATCGTGCATATCCCTGACATTGTCGGGGTCCCTGAGCTACGCAAGCGCGGAGCACTGCGCGCGCGCACTGCGGCAACTGGCTCGCGGGACGCCGCTCGTCATCGTGCTCGACGGGCGACTGCTGACCACTCTCGACTTGGGCGTGGCTGAGGTTAGTTCTGTCCCTCATACACGCAACGCAGTCGCTCACGGACCAAGAAGCGCGCTATCCTGGTATGCCTTACTTACTCATGATCGCCTGGTAATTTTGAACTCATTGTATGTGACGACTCTCGACTTGGGCGTGGCCAAGGTTAGTGCTTTTCCTCACATACTAACACGTTCCGTATATAACCCTATTACTCTCCCTCTCGCGGACCAAATGCGCGCTATCTTGGAGTGTCTTATTTAGTCATGATCGCCTGGTACGTTTGAACTCGTTATATATGTTGCTGGCGCTCGTCATCGTGCTCGACGGAAAACTGCTGACGACTCTCGACTTGGGCGTGGCCGAGGTTAGTGCTGTCCCTTACATACTAACCCATTCTGTATAACGCTATTACACTCCCGCTCGTGGACCAAGTAGCGCGTTTTCCCGGAGTGTGTCTTATTTAGTCATGATCCTGGTACTTTTGAACTCATTGTATATTGCTGGCACCGTCATCTGCTCGACGGGCGACTGCTGACGACTTCGACTTGGGCGTGGCTGAGGTTACTGCTGTCCCTCATACACGCAACGCAGTCTGTATAGCGCTATTACTCTCCCGCTCGCGAACCAAAATGCGCTATCCCGGAATGCCTTAT
>NC_133480.1:15207013-15258160 GCF_025370935.1 Choristoneura fumiferana
ATGTTACACGGCTGCACCATTTCAAAACATAGTAAGGGACATTAAGCTAATTTTACAGGAGAGAGAAAAACATGTTTGTGTCAGCCGTACGAAATTTTGCAATATTCGTTCCCAAAGTGATACTTTCTCGGTATTAGATTAAGCCGAATATCCAGGTATATATATATGCACTAATTTCCTATATTGCATGTTTTATGTGCCATACTAGGTTTTGAAAATTAAACTCAAATAAAACTTATAGTGAACCGATCAATTTCAAAACCCAGTATGTTTGTCACTTTGTCATGAGATCAAGAGACTAAAAAAAGACTAAAAATCATAAGTTTTAATACGTGGACCTTTTTCATTTAAATAAAACAAACAGTCAGCTAAGTAGTTGTTCATTACAATAATTTATTATAAAAAATAAAAAATACGGCACCAAGTCTTAATTTTTTTTACTTAATTATCCAACTACCTATTAATTACCATAATTACATTACTATTATGATTACTGAATGGGAGATTGATCCAAATATTTTCGGGACTGGGGTATCAGTGGTACTAGTTTAGGAGCGGATTCAGGAGCGGAAACAACAGGTTGACTTTCATTTTCTTCTGGAAATATTTCTGGAGAAGGAATAGGGGGCTCACTTTAATTTTCTTGCGGAAGTATATATTATAATAGCAAGATGGTTCTATTAGTAGAAGCAAAGATGAGCAAATAAGCGACGAGGTAGTATTTTGAACGTTAGTCGTTATTAATGGGATGAAAAAATAACATAAAATAGCAAAAACTAACACCGAAATAACATGAAATGTAAATGGCACAGACATAAACAAACACAAATGCTCAAGCTCAATAAACCATGAGACACACACTCCCATGCTCAATAATAATACAGTATGATTACTTCCGATTTGGCACTCGGCAATTCTCGACATACCTACATCGAGAGAGATCTGAAGTGCAATAGGTACTTAGGCAGAGGTTTTGTTATTAATTACATGAAATAGGTTTGGGTATTTTATGTGATTAAATTCTGGGTTTTTAAATAAGTATCCTATGAAAAAACACGAACATTTACGGTTAAAACTGAGACGTCCCGAGTATTAAAGTAGAAATAATCTTACTGTATGAAGCGTAATAATTAACTACACAAACATTTTGCAAAACATGTGTGTTTGTATGTTTGTGTGTTTGTGTGTATGTTTGTCCGTCTTTCACGTCGAAACGGAGCGACGGATCGACGTGATTTCAGGCATAGAGATAGTTTATGGGCCAGAGAGTGTCATAGGCTTCTTTTTATCCCGGAAAAATGCACAGTTCCCGAGGGAAGAGCGCGCGGTAACCGGATTCCACGCGGGCGAAGCCGCGGGCAAAAGCTAGTATTATATACATTTACTTACACAAAATGGTTGTTGTCTAAATTCAAAGCGTTGTTCACTACACGCTTGGTGCCATTGTCTTATTTCATTCATTTATTAGCCAAATTACGCTACGTTTTAGCAAAATTTTAACGTTACACGTGCATACAAACTCAATCTTGGCTGGCAACTGCGCGTTTAAATGAGTTCGAACAGCTCCAGCGCAATAGCATGAAGTTAGCGCGGCAGCACAGTGCTGCCAACAACGCGTCAAAATGAATAAAGAATAACGTACCTATAACATTTGACTTACAAAAACTAGTAACTTCAACTAACAAACACATACTACTTTCTAAAAAGTTACAATTAAACTCGTTTGACCATATCAAAACCTAGTAAGTCTCTCTGACTTTTTCAAAACCTAGTAAGTGCATGTCACATACTAGGTTTTTGAAATGGTTTTGTGCCATACTAGGTTTTGAAATGGTCAAGCCGGTTTTTTTCTGCACTTACTAGGTTTTGGAGTACTCGTATCTCTGAAGTTGAGCGAGATAGGCCTCTAAATGTTTTTGTATCTTGTAGGCACTTGCTAGAAACCACGTTTTAAGCAAAAATCGCAAAATTGAGTTTTGAGACTTACTAGGTTTTGAAATGTGCAGCCGTACATTTCTGTTCTAGCAAGTGGGGCAGGTCATTTATATATACTAGAAAGAGAAATGGACCCAAAATGGAGCCTTGTGGAACTCCAAGCTTCACCGCTGAGCCAGCTGACTGCGTTCTATTTATGTCCACTTTTTGAATTCTTTGGCTGAGATAAGACTTAACCAGGTTAAGTGCTTTAGCTGAAAGTCCATAGTGTTGAAGTTTGCGGATAAGCGTCTCATGCTCCACGCAATCGAAGGCCTTGGAGAGGTCGCAAAATATTCCTATTGCATCTTGCGAATTTTCCCATGCATCATAAATGTACTTCATGAGACTTGCGGCTGCATCTGTTGTCGAACGGCCTTTTGTGAAACCGAATTGCTGACTGTGTAGTAGGTTGTTTACATTGAAGTGACGAAGCAGCTGGTTAAGCATGATCTTTTCAAACACTTTACTCAGCACAGGCAGCACAGATATCGGACGAAAGTTGCCAGGATCAGATGAGCTCCCAGCTTTAAACAATGGAATCACTTTGCTATATTTCATTAAGTCCGGAAACACACCATCATCAATGCACTTATTAAATATGACGGCTAGGTACGGTGCCACAATATGGATGACAGATTGCATAACTCGAACAGAAATACCCCAAAGATCCTCCGTATTCTTCAGTTTTAAAGATTTAAAAGTCTTTATAATTTCTTCAGAGTTAGTATGTTGAAAATCAAAATTCAGACGTTTATCCTTCGCAATTTCATTTAGATAAGAACTAGCCAGCACAGTGGAAGACTTTAGATCGCGAGTCGTATTTACAGCAATATCTGAGAAAAAATTTTCAAAAGCACCCGCCACTTCTAAATCTGAAGTCAATATTCTATCATCCACTTTTAATTGGAATTGACAATTACGGGGCTTAGATTTACCTGTTTCTGAATTTATTACATTCCATACAGCTTTTACTTTATTTTCAGCGGATTTAACTTTATTACTAAGATAATCAGCCTTGGCAGCAATACATACTTTTTTAAATAATTTGGAATATTTTCTAACGTAGTCTATAAAGGAGGGGTCTTGACTGTGACTTTTCATTTCATAAAGTTCGTAAAGCCTAGTTCTACTCTTATGTATTCCCACCGTGGCCCAGTCACTAAACTTTGCCTTGTTACCGTTTCTCATTTTAGTTCTTAATGTGAAAACTTTTTCGAACTCTCGATTAATTACTGTAGACAGGTTCTTATATAGGACGTTAGGATCACTTCCCTCCATGTAAGGCTCAGGAACGCTGTTGATAATATTTTCCTTGAATTTTTCTACACGGGCTTCTGTAACGGGTCTGTAGGTTATTACTCGATCATTTGTCTGTTTAAGTATTGTAAAACAGGCTTTTTGGCCGCTGTGATCGGAATTAAAACAGTTTATTATTTCCTTGTCCATAGCATCACACTTGCAGAAAATATTATCTAAACATGTAGCTGTGTTAGCCGTCACTCTCGTTGGTTCCTCAAAAAGATGAAACAAGTTAAATGATTTAAATAAATTCAAAAGTCTTCCAGAATATCTATTTGCCGAGTCTAGTAAATTCACATTAAAATCTCCACATACGATGACAGATTTACTACTAGCAAAAACTTGTTTCAAAGCATCTTCCATCACGGGTTCGAACTGACAAAAGTCTGAGGACGGCGGCCTATATACACATAATATGATGTGATTCTCTAATTCAACACACGAAATTTCAATAACTCGTTCAATGGACAGCTGAACTACATTTTTTAGTTCTTTGCTCTTGTAATCGTCCTTAACAATAATCATAGAGCCTCCATGTATAGCCGATTTTCTAGTAAAGGAGCTGGCGATTCTATAATTACAAATATTCAATAATAGTTCATGTTGTTTTAACCAGTGCTCAGTAATACACATTACTCCTACATTTAACGCATCTAGGAATAAACCGATTTCAGTTATTTTTGCTGGAGAAGCCTTGTATATTTTGATGAATCAAAATAAAACTACGTTGCTCCTCCGCTGTCTCACGCGTTAGTTTAAAGACTGGCGGCCCGCGGGCGGCGCGCGCGCGGCGTGTCCGGCCCGCTGCCGTCGTCCGCTACGTACCTAGGTTCGATATTAAATGCTAATAACTTTGCTGTGGCTACTTTACACTTTTTCGACAAAAACAATTTCAATTCATTTAATTTAATTTTTTTACAAATTTATTAGTGTCAAAGAATTGATATTTATTATTATAACAAGTTACATTATACAACATAGCATTCCACTTAGATATTGTAACATTGCGCTCATAAGACAAATAACTAGAATATGGGAAAGCACATAAAATAATCTTATAGATGCCGCGCTGCTCCACAGCTGACAGTGCACGAAGCAAATCTTCAAAGCCAGATTTCTTTATGCGTAGACTGTTACCCAGCATGATGATCAACGTGGTTGAAGTGTCAAATTTGTCTTTAAACAATCGATCGGCAAACTGCTGGAGAGTAGCACCGCGTAGGCAGTAGTTTACGACCCTTTGCTCCAGGAGCTGGTTGAGTATGGTCCAAAACCCACGCCAATCTCGTCAGAGTACATGACGTATTGACGGTAGGTAGCGTGCCTGAGTTTGCCATTGCAACCGAGGAGTGCTTCGTGCAGCTCAAAAACTCGTTATCCATACTAATATTATAAAATTGCGAAAGTGTGTGTGTTTGTATGTTTGTCCGTATTTCACGTCGAAACGGAGCGACGGGTAGACGTGATTTTTGGTATAGAGATAGTTTATGGGCCAGAGAGTGACATAGGCTACTTTTTATCCCGGAAAAATGCATAGTTCCCGAGGAAACAGCGCGCGATAATCGAATTCCACACAGGCGAAGCAATAATACCTACTTACGCAATAATACCTACCCTTCTTTTTGCGGGGGTTAAAATACAAACACAACTCACCATCTTCCTATAGAAGAAACTTCAAACTCCCAAACTTCCTTAAGTTGTAATAAACTATATGCAGTCTTGAAGCAGTATTGAAATCCCTTGGCTAGGAAGAAATTAATTGAGCACAAGATTTCAAAGAAAACTGACTTACAAACGAAATACTTTTCAAAGCTATAGGGAAAGGGTACAAATTTGCTTGCATTTAAGGTCAAAGTTGAATGCATTGAAATTTTCGAGCAAGATACGGTGTCTACGGTGTTTTATGGTAAAAAGCAGCATTTTTTTGGGTGTTGAATGAAACTGCAGACGTTAATATTGATTAAAAGCTATTTCTTATTTTCAAAGTTGCACCCGTGCGAGGATGGGGCGGGTTGCTAGTTTTAAACCCCCGACGCAAAAAGAGGGGTGTTACAAGTTTGACCGCTATGTGTGTTTGTCTGTGGCACCGTAGCTCTTAAACGGGTAGACCGATTTGGATGCGTTTTTTATTTGAAAGCAGGCTTTCTAGCGATGGTTCTTAGACATAATAAATAATAAAAATATAATAAATATCACGGGACAATTCACACCAATTGACCTAGTCCCAAAGTAAGCTTAGCAAAGCTTGTGTTATGGGTACTAAGCAATGGATAAATATAATTATATAGATATAGATACATACTTAAATACATATTAAACACCCAAGACCCGAGAACAAACATTCGTATTTTTCATACAATTATCTGCCCCGACACGGGAATCGAACCCGGGACCTCAAGCTTCGTAGTCAGTTCTCTAACCACTAGGCCATCTGGTCGTCTACATAAGATAAGATAAGATAAGATAATGATTTATTTACCAAAATAGATTACACAGTCATAGAGATATACAATACAATATTAATCGCCATGCTACTTATGAACTAAAGTTTAACTGTGGTTCACACACTAGGTCGAGCCTGTATCGTGTGAGCCCAACAAATTACCAGAGGAGTAGTAACTAACAATATTCGATTTTACAGAGCAGAGCCCGATGACAAACACAAAAAATCGCGATATTAACAATAAGAAATATTTAAAAGTGTAACTAGAAAAATTAGCTAGAGACTGCGTGTGTGTGTGTGTGTTTGTTTGTTTGTTTACCCAAACCAAGACTATACTACTGTTTTTAGTAATTTCTCTGTTTCTGAGTATGACATCGAGAGTAGCATGTTTTTTAGCTTTTTATGCAATTGTTTTACCGTATCACATGTTTCATCAAAATCGGTTCAGCCGTTATTGAGATATTGAACTTTGAAGTGACAAAGTCGGAGGTTTTCCAACGTTTTGTACATTTTGCACAACATTACGAGTAGGTATCATAAATATATGAATTCGCATAACATATTTGTAAATTTACGAAACGTTAAAAAAGTAACGTTATGCTTATTAAATTTATACCAACTCTTCGTTATGCTAATTTACATTACGCTCATTAACATCATGGGTATTTAGTTATGTATGAGAAATAATTTTATACGAATTAATAACTATGCGAAATAACGTTATGCCAATTTGAATTAGAAATATATCGTTATGCGAATTAATATGATTAATTAGGATGATGTTCAACACTTTGCCTACTCATTGGTTACTTTCGGCCTTCAACCCTGAGCCCTACTGCTAATATTAATCGCCATCGCATCATACCGCAGTCAGCTGTCAAACGGTGAGCGCTTAGGTACCACCTAATCCCTGCGATCCGCGTCGAATGTAAATTGAACGCGTTCCGTAGGTGTCGACGCGAGAGATTGACGGGTGGTCCGATTGAACCCTAAAAGGTTTTTGGAGGGGTTAAATACCCCTTAAAGGAAAAATTGGTTTTGGAATTTATTAAAATTTTAAATCTTGTGGTTGTTAATTTTGTAGTTTTGCTAGTCACGTTCGCACTTATGCAAAACATCATCGCTATAGACCATTCATATATTTTGAGCAAAATCCTGGACGTTTCAAATGAATTGGGTAGTTTCAATGGTAAGGTTATCAGATAGGTTATCGGAAAATATGAATTACGTATTTTTTCTTTTGTCAGTCAACCAAAAAAAAATACAAAGATGTCATGGAGCACATCAAAGTACGGGAGTGGGAGATCGTGATAAAAAGTGTGACACGGTTTTGTTTTATTGACAAAAGAAAAAATATATACGTGTCTATTTTTTTTTGACTTGACGGATTAGACGGACAACATTTTTTTAAGAACACCAGCCAGCCACAGCCAGTGCATATGCATGAATAGTACGGATCTGTCTCCAAGAAGATGTTATGCGTGGACATCGAAGTCCGAGGGAAGAGACTCCGAAATCATATATAACGCATCCAACTTCGATAATGCGATGCAGTCTGGCAGTTGTTCTATTTATAGTAAGTTTTATAGCTAAATTAAAATTTGATACCTTCTTAATAAACCTGTTACTACCTAAGTTAATTCCATTGTACAATCATTATAAATGGGGGGACCCCTTGGTAATTCCTACTACGCATTGTATTTTTCAAATATACACTTTTTTTATAAGCTTTTATTTAGTATCACTTGTCCCGTTGTTGTCTGTCTGTTATCAAATCTTGCAAGTTAAATTCGACCAACTTCCAGTAGTCAGACTGACTTGAAATTTGGCATACTTATGTAAATTGCGTGACAATACAATTATCTGGTAGTGACATCTTGATAATCTGGCCAGAATCGTCTCCGCAGGACTTAACTCTTCAACGGTTAATGTCATCGACTTGAAATTTGGTATGCAAATGTAGTTTGGGTGACAATACAAGTTAACCAAGTCCAAGTCCAAGTGCGGGTAGTTCGTGATACGAGTGCCGGTACTATTTGTGATCAAGTGCGGGTAGTTCGAAGGACGCGCGCTGCTAGGCAGACTTGACGCCCCACACTTCAGTCTACTCGAAACGAAACGTCGAGGTGAATATGACCTACTCGTGTGTTAGCGTGATAAGTCCTATGTGTTGTATTTTGACTATGAGTGAAAATCACGAAAGTTTAAGACATTATAATGCAAGTTAAGTCGACAAAAAGTACAGTCAGCAAAAAAGCTTAAATTAAAAATGAATTGTTTACCAAAAACTTTTATTTAAGACTAGATGGCGCTAGGATTTACACGTCAAACATTAATTCCCGGGGGGTTGTACCAGCTCTATGTAACATAAATTTGTAGCGTCTAAAGACGGTCGTCTTGCAGATAATTTGATTCGCATTTAATTAAATGCCGCATCGATTGGAGAGGGCCCAGGAATTCTTGTTATCCGTGATTGGTCGATTGTTTGTTTGTTTACGGATGTTTATCGAGTTGACGTTTGTGTTTTGCTTATTTGTATTTGATTGTTTGGTGCCTTGTGTTAGATGAAAAGCGAGGACTGTGTGCGTTTATGTTTGTTGTTACTGCAGGCTAAACAGGTGAACGAATTTTGATGATGGTATTGCAGATAGAGGGAGATAGGGATAATCGAAGCTTTAACTGCTGGAATTAAAAACGTGAAATTTGGCATCGGGTAAACGAAAACCATGATGTAATTTTGCAGTTTAGTAAAAACTTGGAATTTCAGTTCGAAGAGTCTTAATAGTTTCTACAAACAAAGCCACTAGTAAAAGCTGAGGCCGTATTGTCTAACGTTTTTGACGCTCGCGATCGCAATCAAATGACAGATTTCGCATACAAAAACTATCATTTTATTGCGGTCACGAGCGTCAGCTGGGTTACTACGAAACTCGAAACTCCAAGTTCGTGTCGTGCGGTCCCTCTGACACTTATGCTATTTAATACGAGAGCAAGAGGGACGGTACGATACGAACTTCGAGTTTCGTAGTAGCCCTGCAGAAACGTTAGGCAATACGGCCTCTGGTTTGTCGATCTCAATTATAACAATCTTGAAACGGATCGACTCATCATGTCAGCCGAAAGACGTCCACTGCTGGACATAAGCCACTCAGACGGACGGAACGGAACGGATTGACTAACTGACTTGTACTTTTGGATCGAGTAATACCTAGCCTGACCAACAAAAAGTTGGAAAACCCTTTGTCACTTCAAAGTTCAATATCTCAGAAACGGCTGAACCGATTTTAATAAAACATGTCTAAGAACCATCGCTAGAAAACCGGCTTTCAAAAAAAAAACACATTCAAATCGGTCCACCCATTTAAGAGCTACGGTGCCACAGACAGACTGACAGACACGCATAGCGGTCAAACTTATAACACCCATTTTTTTGCGTCGGGGGTTAAAAAATGTGTTGTAATTTAATAAGCTTTCTTGGTTATTTATCGATAACAAACACGATACATTCAACTTTATTTAATTAACAAAAAAACTTAAGACCGATAAATCATAAACTGTTACATCTGTTTTTCTTTCAATTCGTTATATTCTTTCTACAAAAAAGATATGCTATCTTCTCGGCTGGTAGATACCTCAAGGGATCGGAGGGCTTGTCGCATCAGCCTAGCTATCCAGAGAGGTAATGCTGCCAGCCTCCTAGGAACGGCCCCCCAAAGCAGCAGCCTTGAAGACATTTTCTATTTAGTATAAGTTTTGTAAATAGTAAAGTAGATTAGATAGTAGTTGTATTTTTAAATTTTTGTATATGTGTTATAACTCTGTGCTTTTCTGTTAATAAATCATTTCATAAGTTAAAAAAAAAGATATGTATATAGAAAAATAGACACTGATATAAAAAAAAACTTCAATTTTTTTTTGCAAAACTTCTGTATATCTTGGCGTTTTTGGACGCGGAACAAAGCATTGTTAAACTCCCAACAGCTATTAAATGTTTCTTCCTTACCGGGATACATGTTTTAAGTCCTAGGTTTTGTAAACTACACCATTGACTTATGCCGTGACCGCATTATGCGACACGATGATGTAAAACCTAATTAAAATTAGAAAATATTTTGTATGTGTATGTGTAAAAGGTTTTATTTTACACTAGTGTAATTTACTGGCGGCTTCGCGTAATTGTATCTGGAAGTTACAATTGAAATTCCGGGATATTACAAACTACACCTGGGAATTCCCAAAATTTATATTGTGGTCTTCATTGAGGTTGTATTAAGAACAACTGTCCAAAATTTCCTGACTCTAAGCACAGCAGTTGTTATTTCGAGATTTTCTCCCTATCCTGTGGTATATCGGGATAAAAAGTATCCTGTTTTCATTTAATTGCCAAATTTCATCCAAATCCGTCCAGCCGTTTCAGAGTGAGGAAGTAAGAAACATACTCACACCTTTCGCATTTATTATATTAGTAAGATAAAACCCATAGCTTTCTTTGTAAAACAGATATCCGATTTCAAACTTATCTCGTAAAGGGATCTTCTCCACATTACCTTTAAACTATTGACAGAAACAGTTAAAAGAGCTAAACTCTAAAATTGTAATCTGAAATTAAACTTAATTTTTACAGCTTTTCTATGGAAACAGTGCCAAATATGTGGGTAATTAGAAAAAAATACAGTTACTAACCAATCGATACGAAACAGTTTGGTGTCATGTTGCCATGTACAGTAGCAGAAGCAGATGAACAGTTGTGGTGCTCAGAGTGATCTGAAACACTCTCTTATTACCTTGAAAGTAGAGTCGTGCGTGTTTTTAGCACTGTAACCGCTCAGCCACTTCTGCTGCTACTGTACTTGTATTGTATGAGATCAGATCGATCATTTCCAATTTTCATTTTCATCTCAATACTTCAAGTCAGACTTAAAACTAAAAACACTGTTTTAATATCTTAAAAAGTTTAAGCTGGTGTCATAGTGAGAGCAGTAAGTGCATAAAGGTGCTCCACACGATGATGCAATCGCGCCACTGAGGCCACCTTAGACGCCATACTTTATCCGCACTCACAATTAGTTGCCGGTAAAACTACACCCGCAAAAAAGGGGTGGAGCGGTCGGTAATTTCGATTTTTTGGTATTTTCGATGGTAGGTAGCCATAATTTAAAATTGTTATTGTGATTTCTGCCTTAAAATAAACTAAAATATCACTATTTCAAAAACCTTCTTCTGTAATTACATTGTCTCTAACCTACATAGATATAGCAACATTTAATCAACTACGACCACAAGAAGTGGATCAAATTTTAATTTGTATGATTGGACCCGCACCAAACAACAAATCAACTAACTGACACAAAAGAAAGAAAGAATACATTTTTATTTGTGATATTGATATTACAATAAATAAAATAAATAATTAAAAAAACGTATCACGGTTACGAAATAGTCCCAAATCAGCATAATGCCACCCTAGCGGATGACGGTGGTCATCCTTTTGGACCATTCGTGCTGCAAATTGATATAAAAAAAAGATTACAACGATGCGACTCCATAGGTCCCTTATTCCTCCGCTAAGCGTCTCCCGCTGAAGTCGTTTGCAACAAACTCTACACATTTGTGTCACCGGATACAATCCCATTATAATTTTAAATTCTAAGCCCATTTATTTAAGTTTGCTCCCAATCTGCCGCCACCTTTATCTTTGATGCGTTTTTAATAAGGACGCGCGGGATTTTTCTTTTTAAGTTGCAAAGTCTTTTAAGATTTTTTTAATATTTTTTAAGTTGGTTGTGGACATTTTAACTGTACTTACATTCTGTGTGTTTTGGCAAACGTAAGGATTGGATGTTTCAAATGCACAATCGGTTTAGATATTGAAGCATATATCAATATTTGTATAATAAGGTGTTAAGGGGCTACCCGAGGTTTTCATCCATTTTTGCCAAGTTTTGAATCGTATCTCCTACTTTTTCACTACAGATAGAATTATAAATCAAAGGGCTAACGGTTCACAAATCTTTTATCTCCATTTTTGTCTACTGGATTTTGAAAAAATGAATACTTAATTTTGTATGATTTTTAAACATTGTCTAAAAAACACTTATTTCGTATCTCTATTGACGTGAAAGCTCTAACTTATACGAAATCTTATATTTGGGTTTGTCTTTGACGTCTCTAAAAACTGGTCGAGAGTTTTCATTTGAAACTAATTAACACAAAAGTTATGGCCAGAAAACCAGTTTTTTTGGCCTAAAATTGTTCAACTTTGATGTACTTTAAAGTAAATATGGGATACTATATTGCTTAAAGCCGTTGTAGTTAATATAATAAGCTACAAAAAACATTAGAAAACTAAGGAATTCAGATCGAAGGTCATTGGGGCATGGGATCCCCTTAACATAATATAACCTAACCACCAAAAAGTTGGAAACCCCCGACTTAACCTTTAAGTTCAATATCTCAAAAAGGGCTTAACCGATTCTAATGAAACATGTCTAAAAACCATTGCTAGCAAACCCGACGCAAAAAGAAGGGTGTTATTAATAAGTTTGACCGCTATGTGTGTCTGTCTGTGGCACCGTAGCTCATAAACGGGTGGGCCGATTTGAATGCGGTTTTTTTTATTTGAAAGCGCAGGTTTTCTAGCAATGGTTCTTAGACATGTTTTATCAAAATCGGTTCCGCCATTTTTGAGATATTGAACTTTGAAGCGACAAAGTCAGAGGTTTTCCAACTTTTTGTTGTAAGTTAAAGAAAATCTATAAACACGTTGCATATTCCTATTTTTTTTTTTAAGTAAGTTCTCAATTAGGTACACCGAAGCCAAATCAAACCATCGTTAGCATGCAAACGCGTTTAATTGTAAAATAATAATACACAGGTGTAAAATGGCTTCTTGCTTAACATTTTTACAACTAGAAATTTCACATGAGATAGAAGATGTGGGTAGAAACTGTTTTAACCGACTTAAAAAAAAATGTTTTATAAAAACTTAACGTTCTTTGACATAATTATTTTGCATGATACTAAATTATATTTCAATTCAATAATTTTTATCTAAATTTTATTTAAACCGGTTTATTAATGATTGTATAGTAATACACATTTTTTCAATTGATTGTTCAGTTATTTAATATATCGGATTTCAAAGTAACTAGTGTTATGGCTCAGTCTATGAAAAAGTCCGTACATTATTACTGTATTTAAATTTAACTATACATATCGATAAATACCTAGATCAAAATTAAATACACTTTAGAAGTAGCCATAAACAGTTTTTTTATATTGATCTAAAAATGATAATTATTTTCATTCACAAAAAAAAAACTAAACATTAGTTCGAGTAACTACCGAGATTATGAACATAATAATTAGTATACTTAGTCTTTTGCAGTATGTACCAAAAAAAACAATACAGCTTAAAATAAAACACACGAAAAGCAAACTTATCCCTTTCTTTAAATCCTCCAAGAAATTAGCGATAAACTAAATCAAAAAAGTCCAAATAAAAACGGAATTAAAAATATTCCCGCACGAAACGGCCACCTGAGCAAGCCGGGGACAAATGGAGCTCTAATTAAATATAGCGCGAAATATTTTATTAAGTTTACGCGGGACTGTTTAAAACAAATATTATGTTTGCCTTAAGCGTTGAATTTTAATATCATTACATATATCCCGTTATAAAGGGTTCCATAGCGCAATGCTACTAATATTATAAATGCGAAAGTTTGTGTGTGTGTGTGTATGTTTGTTACTCCTTAACGCTAAAACGGCTGAACGGATTTGGTTGAAATTTGGTATGTAGATAGCTGTGAATCAGGCATAGCACATAGGCTACTTTTTATCCCGATATTCCTACGGGATAGGGATAAAATCTCGAAATAACAACTGCTGGGCTTAGAGCCATGAAATTTGGATCCTATAAAGCACGGTTTCTGAAACTTTTTGCAGTCACGGACCACTTTCATAATTTAAACAATTCCACGGACCCCTGTCAAAAAAATTCTTGGAAATTTCCTAATAAACAGACTGACCCGTATACACACTCTCCTCTATGGACAGACTTACTGGAGACCCCTGATACACATGCTACGGACCCCTAAGGGGTCCATGGACCCCACTTTGAGAAACCCTGCTATAAAGGTTCCGTTTTTTTCCTTTTGAGGTACGGAACCCTAAAAAGTAGTAAAGTACCTTAGAATTCAGTCCATTAATAAATAAATCAATACCATCCAAATCTCAATTTAGATTCCCAACCCTTTCAAAGAGATAGAGTCCACTAATTAACTTCAAAAGTGACACTCAGAATCAAGACGAAGCGGCCATTAATTCAGTCTTATATTGGACTCGGTTACATTAGCAATTTTTCCCAATATCTCCCTAATTACTTTAACCAAATTCCCATTCTTCACTCAATCAAGTTCAGTCTTTCTTTATGACTTCCGTTTATTTCTCCACAGCTTCAATCGCTTTACTTTTTTTATCGCGCGTTTCAAAACGTTAGAGGGATGCCTCTGACCATGGGGCTTTAAATACAAGGTTCAATTCTACTCCATAACTGAGCTACTCTTGTTTTGTAAAATTTTCAAATATATAATATTATTAATTTAGATAATTTTTGATCCTCCAAGTCTAATTTTTAAAATAGTGCAGTCATGGCAGTGTTATCGCTGCTTCATAGTACGGGGGTATAATTTTCTTGGTACGGGGTCCTTTATACAATAATTTTCTGTTCCACTTACAAACTCAAAAACAATATGCTGTCAATTGAGTTAGAAAATAAATGTTTTTTATTTTATATTTTTTTTATTTTTGTGTATTGCATTGCGAACATAACCAACTAAGAAAAGTCGAAGTTGTTGTTTGTCATTTAAAAGTTTAATATCTCAAAAATGGCTGAACCGATTTTAACGAACCACTATAAAGAAACTAGCTTTCACGCAAAAGACCGTATCGAAATCGGTATATCCGTTTGAGCCCTTTGATGCGACAGACGGACAGACATTTGGCATCAAACTTACAACAACCCTCTCTTTACGTCGGGGGTTAAAAATCGCTGAATATTGACCCCCTAAGCGATGGAAGCGCTTGGCGATTTTGTGCTACGAAGTCGGAATCAAAAATTTAAATTGCTAACATTCTTCACTCGTTTGACGGCTCTTTATTGGTGCTCTAATGCGTTCCGTTGAAATTGCGGTTTTATTTGATAGTACCTATATTCGGGCGTAGATACGGAATGGCCATGATTGATAGCGAATGGCAAGTTTTATTTTCTTGGAAATTCACGATGGGAAATTTTATTACGGTTCTTTGGTGCTAAGGAATTTTAAATATTACTCTAGTTTATAATCTAGTGAGATAGTATTTTGGATAATTTACTGAATTAATTTGATATTTTACTCCGCGGACATAATTAAAAAGCAGCTATTAGAGTAGTCGTAATATTTAACACTTACGTACCTACCTAAGCAAATAAAATGTATATTTAATTGAAGTACACATAAAAAATATGCATATAACCAACCTTTGTCAGCAGCTCCAATCAAAATTACAGCCCCTAAGTTCAAAAACGAATGGGGGGAGGAATATTTCGATTTATTTTCTTTTCTTTTCTTAAAATTCTAACATAATTCCTTATTTAAAACCAATCACTGCACAAAATAAAAAATCGAACCTTTTAAACTGCAACCACCCCCCTAAAAGAACTTTCCCGAACTTTTATATTTATTGACTGCTTGTTAGTTCTTTTTATATCAAGGTTTTGTGAAATATGGCTACATTTATTTGGTAAACTGGCAACACCGAAGGGCGGAGAGGGTTAAATGGCGATTCTTTTTGCATCCTGGCAACAGATTTACGCGATGCCTAAGGCGAGAGTCTTATGGATGGTGTTTTGTATCTTTATTGTGATCTTAGATACTTTATGGGTAAGGAAATATGGTTAGTGTTGTATGGAAATTATAGTTTTTTTCGGCATTCTGTATTTTGCCTACCCCAACGGGATACAGGCGTGAAAATATGTATGTATGTAACATAGATATGAAATGAAATGTTTATTGTCTAACTAACGTTCCAAATCAAAACATTCTTTTACAAGTCACATTTTTCGGATAGACTATCGTTAACTAAGACCTTGCTAGTAAGTAGTAGGTATTTACTATAGATTAACAAAAAAAAAATATATAAATAACTGAAAACCTTAGTCACCCTGTCTTTTTTATTTCAAGTTAATTTAATTATTATACTTGCTTATACAAAAAATAATTTCAAAAATATACGTACCTACGTTTTGTTAATTCTATACTCTACCCACGAAATATTTTGACACGTTACCATTTGGTTTTAACTAAATGCCCACGTTTACATGTTTTTATCACATCCTTCTACATACGTATGTGGTTTTCATATGGGCCAAAGTTACCATCCATTAGGTCAAAATACGACCTTAGGTTAAAAAAGAATATAAAAAAGCAGTTGCTGTTAAAAATAAATATAAAACCTTATTGGCACCGACAATTTGTCCACAAAGGCCCTACGCCCCGCAGATTCTTCGATAAATAAAATCGGACGGGAAAAAAGTATCCGACCACTAACAGACCGACTTCCGAACTGGGATATTTATGGGCAGAAGGGGTGTTTTATAGCACGTACCATTTTAACCCACTTGCCCCCGGCTATCCTCACTTCGTGGGAGGGTGTCACAATGTAGTGTAACACGACTCGATGACCAGTTCTTCAAAATGTAATTGTAATTTTGAACATGAAACTACCGTGAGACTCACTCATATTAAATGATATTGTAACGGATAACTCACGTATTAAACCGAGTTTAGCTCGACATGTTTCGAGCTATTTCGTAGCCCTTCTGCTCAGGAGCACGCGACTCGGCGGCTGCCGCTACACGCACACACAACGCAACGCAACGCAACGCTGCGTGTTGCGGCAGCCGCCGAGTTGCGTGCTCCTGAGAAGAAGGGCTACGAAATAGCCCGGAACAAGTCGAGCTAAACTCGTTTTAAGACGTGAGTTATCCGTTAATGGGTTGATGTTCAATAGAGGGTCATTGTATTGTAGTCTTATGTCTTTAACACCACCTGTGCAATTCTTATCACTTAGAGCGTTTTCACATTATCCGATCCGATATCGGTATCGGACGATGATGGACGACACCGGATAGCCGAAACCATGTGCTGTTTTAACATATTTCCGACAAAATCGTTCCGATAGGGCCGGCTCACAATGGCTGCTACGCATCGGGCTCTGCGCACACAGAGACAATTTAGATACACGCATAGCACACATACAAACATTATCGTCCAACAGCCCACGGGCGTCCGATGGTGCCGCCAAAATATCGGTGTCGGCTCTGATATCCGATATCGGGCCGGACAATGTGAAAGACAAAAGTAAGGTACATATTTCATACATTTTACTTGCCCCGATATCGGATTGGATAGTGTGAAAACGCTCTTAAGTTACATAAACGAACCGATGGAAATTGAGATGTTACGGAGCCACGCCTCTATTTGAATCTCATATCAGAGTCTCACAGTAGAGTGGGAGAAAGCGTCACGTTACGCAACGGTGTGACAGCCCGCCTGTTTTATTCGACGTTTGGAAAAATAACTTTATTTTTATCTGTATATTTATTTCGGCCCTTCGCCGATAAGGAGATCCCGTATTGTTGCGTTTAGGAGAGTTTATGTTTGGCAGGTCATTCGGTGTAAGGGCCTGCTTTGATTTGTTGCTATTCTATTTCGGTGTCATAGGTATTTATATATTATAATAAATAAATAAAAATAGGCTCCATTAATTATGATTATGCTCGATGGTAAGCAAAAATGCGATCTCAGATGTAGGTAATATAAATTCTTGTGTATTAAATGTCCATAAAAAAGTTTTGTAGTTGTGGTTGAAAATGGCTTAACGTTGTGTGCGAAACTACATGAGCGTTATAGTGAAGGAAAATGTGAGAAAACCTGCACACACCAACTAAGAAATTCAATGGTGCGCTTTAAGTTACAAATGAACACAGACAGAAAATTCTTTTGATAATCATAATAATAAAGCGAAAAAAATATGAGACTTGGTTATAAAATCACTAAAAATATACGTGTACTATAAGTACTAAGCTGGCATTTTTTATTTATATGAAACTTACTAGCCGTTGCCCTCGACTCCGTCCGCGTAGAATTCGGTTATCGCTATCCCGCGGGAACTATGTAATTTTCCGGGATACAAACTATCCTATGTCCTTCTCATACTATCTGTATACTATGAGAGACTAGGATCTAGGATCAAGACTAGTGCTGAAAGGGTTTGTTTCAATACACAATTGGTTGCGTAATAACAAACTTACCTTAAACACAACCAAGACCAATTATATCTGTTTAGTATTTACAATGATGCACAACCGAACATTGATTTCACATTAAAATTCATAGCTGCAATGATATTTCGAATACACTGTAACTGCCCTAGCATCAAAGAGTAGCATACACAAGTATCTAGGTGTCTTTGTGGATCAGCGGCTCTCCTGGTACAACATCTATTATGTCTCAGCACGCATAAGAAAACTAATCTGGATTTTAAAACTCTGCGATATGTGGTGCCAAGAGGCGTCGCTTGTCAAATGACTTGAATAGAGACCTATTGAAGGAGATCTATGTATCGTTGGTGCAAATCTGTCATTACATATTGCATATTATTTGGGTGGTGCGGCTAAAACGCGTTTCCTGAAGTTGAACGTTCACAAGAAGTCTGCTAAAGGTGATGTATTTCAAGAAGAGAAGGTTTCCACTGATAGACTGTATACCATGTCAAGCTCCTTTCGATTAGGAAATTGTTTATTGTCCATATAGTTCTAAAAAAAAACATAGACACACACACACACATACCACACACACACACAACACACACACCTACTATGTTTGTTTCATTTGCTATCTAGATCCTATACACAAAAATAGTTTAAATAGTTAGTAAGTAAGTTTAGTTTAGTTTATCAGTTAAGAAATAGACTCAAAATGTACATGTCAAGAGGTTGGAGGAGCGGAGCCTCTACACAGGCTTTTTCAAGCTTACAAGGAGGTCCGCCACTATTATGTAAAGTCTATTTTTCCTAACAAATAAAATATTTTTTCATTTTTTTTTCATACCGATTTTCATCTAAAGCAAAGTTTCCACCAATAATATGCGAGGATGTGTTGGGAGGGTATGTTTTTATTACCAATAGAAACGCTTGGAAACGCTGCTTAAATCGGTTCAGCGGTTTAGACGTGATGAAGTAACAAACAAACAAACAGACTTACAAAATCACATTTATAATATTAGTGGGATTAGTAGACACAGATTAAGAAATAGAAGTTACCTTTACTGTAGATATTAAATTAATTACTTGAGTCATTATCCACACACAAACACATCCGACAACTCCAATTATTACGTCACATCGGTTGATGACCACATAACTGCTGGAGGAGAAAGGTCAGAAGACAAAGCAATGGCAGGCCTCCCACTAGGTGAACCACCCACTGACGACGTCATGAGAGTTGCAGGCTACCGGTGGATGCAAGTGACGAGTTGTCATTCATTGTGGCATTTTAAGGGGGAGGCCTTTTGTTCAAAAGTGGACGTCTTCCAGCTGATGATGATGATGATGATTATTATCCAGTTGCCGTATTTATCTTAATGTACCACATATTCCTACCTATATATTTATTTAAATCCAAAAACCTCACTATATTTGACGACCCTAATTCAAGTAAAACCCCGCAGATTCCAAAACAACTAAATTATGGACAAAAAAAATACCTAAAGCCTATAAAAAATATCCAGCAAGGCATTGAAAGATTGAAAGGGGGAATCACTTACAGAACCAATTTATGGGAAAATCTGACCCCAGGGAGAGCCGTGGTCGGACTAACAACGTTAGTCAAGGCGAAAAACTTACAAGCCAAATATAGAGACGGGACTGAGTGTACCAATTTTACAAATGGTACCAAAGACGTGCTAAAAATCTGTGAAACCAGCTAAGGCGAAAACTTACAAACCAAATAAAGAGATGAAACTGGAGGTACCAATTTTGAAAGTGGTACCAGAGGAATGTGGACCGCATAACTTTCGCAAGTCATAATGGTAATGTTTGTCAGAGTTTTTGTTAGTCATAACTTTTTCCCGCTGAAATCGTATTTTTTTCTGAAATTTTTAAATGGTCACCTATAGAAAACTGTTGGTTATAAATAAAACTTTTAACTATTAAATTGTTCATTTTTGGATTATAGGTATGTAGTACGTAAGCAATCGCGTGAACGCCTGAAAGGTAAGAGCTTAGTGAGACTTTATAATAGGAGTGCAATTATGGAACGCCTATGTATCTAAATTCTTTACAATAAATTGATTGATTCTTCAGTCTAAATATTACCCTGTAAAGTTGGTACCGAAATAATTTCAGTACATCCAAAGCTTGGTACAATTCGCATCTCTAAAGTAACGAAAAACGAGAAATAGCCCTGTTCTGGACCAAATTGATTGTGGGCCCCAGCTACATTTTTACCCGTCCAAATGGGATAGGGTTCTGATGGCTGCGTATGAGTTGTTTAGACAATCGAGTTTGGTCATGTTACAGTTAGCAATATTTCTTCGAATGTCGGGTGATCAATCAAGGTCTGGGATTGATATAGCAATTGTGCTAGGCGTTGTCCGTGTTAGAAATAGGCTTTGCAAGTTTAGCCAGTTTTCTTTGATAGTATAATGTTTTAAACTTTCGTGATCTTCACATATAGACAAAATACTACAAACGGGATTTATCACCCTAAAACACACGAGTAATATTTACCTCGATAGGGTGACAAATAAAAATGACCAAGTTCGGGTTGTTTGAGTTACGAGTGCCGGTACTTTTTGTGATCAAGTGCGGGTAGTTCGAAGGACTCGCGCTGCTAGGCAGACTTGACACCCTACACTTCAGTCTACTCGTGACCACGGCCACTGTAATGTGGTTGAAACGTCGAGGTAAATATAACTCGTGCGTTTTAGCGTGATAAGTCCCGTTTGTGGTATTTTGAAAATTTGATAGATTTTATTATTTAGTTTATTGTAAAATAAACCGACGTTGGGAAAAAGACTGCTAAGCTAAAATGGGACTGGGCTGGACACGTCTGTCGCATGCACCCAGAAAGGTGGGCTCGCACAGTTACTTGGTGGGTGCCGGAGAACGGCCAGCGACATCGAGGCAGACCGAGAAGGAGATGGCGGGACGATCTGGACACGTACGCAAAGGACTTGTGGAGGTCAAGAGGGGAGGCTTTTGCCCAGCAGTGGGATACTATACAGGCTACTTAAAAAAAAAATTGTAAAATGTACAATAATTTCTATTCGAAGATATTGGTCATTATTCTTATTATATAAAGATTCCACCCTAATTCGCGATTAAGTTTCAACGACTATACAATTATTGTTCGAAAGCTTATCTAATTACTCGCATGATTATTGAAGCTCATTCATAACATACCTAATGTCAATGTTTGTCATAAATATATTCTGTGAGTCATAACTTATTTCCAGCCGAAACCGTAGATTTTAAAAGGCCCTGTAGAAGTAAGGTTAGGTTTGTTTTGTTTTATACCAATTTTGACCAATTAATTTTATTTTATTATTGAGTTATAACACATATACAAAATTTAAAAAAATACAACTACTATCTAATCTACTTACTATTTACAAAAGAGGAGGCTGGCAGCATTACCTCTCTGGATAGCTAGGCTGATGCGTTGTGCAAGGTAAGCACCAGCCCGCCGATCTCTTGAGGTATCTACCAGCCGAGAAGATATCTGGCGGAAGAGCTGTTTTGCCTCTGGCCCCCAATTAATGGATTCGAAGAAGAAGAAACATTATGAACTAGAGTTTATTCGCGGCTTCGCACGCGTAAACTATTCGAATTGAAAATCCGGGATTTTACAAAATTACCCTGGGAATTCCCAAACCGAGGTATATCGTTGTTAAGAACGACAGCAGTCGAACATTTCAAGACTCTAAACCCAGCGGTTGCATTTTCAAGATTTTATCCCTATCCCGTGGAAAGACCCTTTATTCAAATAGTATTGATAGATTGAAATATTGGGATAAAAAGTAACCTGCATGTTATTCCAGACGTCCAGCTATCTACGTACCAAATTTCATCTAAATGCGTCCATCTGTTTTAGCGTGAAATAGTAACAAACATACGCACACACACACTCACATACTTTCGCATAATATAAGTAGGATTTATGACATACATTATTATTACCTATGACTTTCAAAATTATGCGAGCCATGAACTAATTTTATTGATGTTCATTAATATAGTACCTATGTCATTTCGCCTCTTCTTATCAGGTGAAGGCAATAATTTTGACTTAATTTGACTTGTACTTGCATCTTATTGTAAAATTAGAATGATGTGCTCTAGGTATATTTATCTAGTTGACCTAAATGCGATGAAAGAAACCCAATAGTGTGTTTTGTCTCAGTTTGTATGAGTGTATGAATGAGGGCAGCGATGTATGACCGATACGGTGTGCTTTGTTGTATTGAATGGAGGCTTAGATTGCTGGCTACACTTGACATACAGGAGGATGTTGGGAAGAGATAGTTACGAATACAAAAGACAGCGTTTTGAATTACACGAACGTGCTCGTTTTTGCACCATTATACGGAAGAAAGGGAATTATTTGACCAAGAATATTCATAGTCTCAGGAATATTGTTAAAAATTGAAGTCAGTATTTTTCAAGATAATAGTTTTAACCCAAGACAATATTGGTCTTCATACAATACAACATGGCCGGATAGCTGGCCGGCGTATATAGATACGAAATATGATTGTCTTGATCAAGGGTGTATTGTCTTTTTTTTTATATGACTGGATGGCAAACGAGCAAGTGGGTCTCCTGATGGTAAGAGATCACCACCGCCCATAAACATCTGCAACAGCAGGGGTATTGCAGATGCGTTGCCAAACTAGAGGCCTAAGATGGGATACCTCAAGTGCCAGTAATTTCACCGGCTGTCTTACTCTCTAGGTTGGCAACGCATCTGCAATACCCCTGGTGTTGCAGATATTTATGGGCGGTGATGATCTCTTACCATCAGGAGACCCACTTGCTCGTTTGCCATCAAGTAGAATAAAAAAAAACAAATTTGATTTTCATCTAAATCAACTCAGCGGTTTAGACGTGATGAGGTAACAATAAAACAATCTTTCGCATTTTATAAGAAAAAAAAAATATTTTTTTCGCGGTCTTATGAAAGAGGCACTGGTCTTTTGTTGCGAGATTGAGCGAGTCGGTAAACACTATTGTAAAGGTAGTGAGTGCGACGTGCTACTTTGGCAATAAAATTTCGATCCTGCGCGTGTAATGACCATGTTAAATTGTAAATTTAAATTGTAATTTTAAATGCATGTTAATTTTACCATTTTAATTGTATTTTAATTTTAATTGTTTTAAATTGTATGGGTTTAAAAAAATGTGCCTAAATAAATAAATTTATTATTATTATTATTATATTATTGGTTTTGGTGGTGGTTGGTGGATCAACCTGTAGTGCGCAGGTCACAGCAATTGTCACTATGTCACGCGACACTCATTGTATGCTCTATGAGTCGCGGTCCATTGTGGTGGCTGCACGGTTGGCTGCTTGTCTTTGCTTCCGGATTGGCATATGTTGAAGTCTGTCTGTATGACTGTTCTTCGTCTACCGTTACAACTATTAGCCCGAATCATCATCATCATCATCATCATTTGAAATTTACCACGAGCTTTACGGTGAAGGAAAACATCGTGAGGAAACCTGCACAAGCCTGCGAAGCAATTGATGTGTGTGAAGTTCCCAATCCGCACTGGGCCCGCGTGGGAACTATGGCCCTAGCCCTCTCATCCTGAGAGGAGGCCTGTGCCCAACAGTGGGACGTATGTAGTTCACTGCTGGACATAGATCGCTTCCATAGCGAGCCACAACACTCTGTCTTCAGCCCCTCGCATCTCTACGTCCGTCCGTCTTACGTGCCTCAGGACGCCCTACACTACGTCAAGCCCGAATCATGTCGAGCTAAACTCGATTTAAGATGTGAGTTATCCGGTTTGTTTCGTTAAACAAAATAAATATCATGGGACACCTGACACCAATTGACCTAGTCCCAAAACTAAGCAAAGCTTGTACTATGGATACTAGGCAACGGATAAACATACTTATATAGATAAATACATACTTAAATACATATTGAACATCCAAGACCCCGAGAACAAACATTCGTATTATTCATATAAATATCTGCCGGGACCGGGATAGAACCCGGGACCTCAAGCTTCGTAGTCAGGTTGTCTAACCACTTGGCCATCTGGTCGACAAAATAAAAGATGACGTAAATAGTCGCTTCCCAGCCTATATTAGTCATTAATCGTTTATTGTTTATATACGTCCCATTGCTGGGCACAGGCCTCCGCTCAGAATGAGAGGGCTTGGGCCGTAGTTCCCACGCGGGCCCAGTGCAGATTGAGAACTTTACACACACTATTGAATTACATCGCAGGGTTGTGCAGAGGCAACGATATTTTCTTTCACCGTAAAGCTCGAGCAAATTTCAAATGTAATTTCGCCCATGAATTTTGAAAAACTCGGTGGTGCGAGCCGGGGTTTGAACCCACGATCCTCTGCTTAGAGGCCATAGGAGAAACCACTAGGCCACCAAGGCTTATAGTCTAGTAAACAGTAGGCTATAGACAAATTGCACGCGTGTTTCTATGGTTTATGTCAATCCAATTTATAGAATGGGTAAACAAAGACGCCATTAACCCGACCACAGACATTTAATGATTTGAAAACCTAGAACCTATTGCAAAATAATTAATCCGTTCAGTAAATCGATTAATTTATTAATTAAATAGATCAAAGTATTTTTTTCTATTTTATTATTTACAATTCCAAAGACTGTTTATTCAATTATAAAAGCAGTAATTATTTATTTATTTTAAAGTAAATAAATAATAATCGCTTATTCAATCGAGTATTAATCAATTTTTAAAACGTTAAGTTTTCCACCATCTCTACGCTATTCTATGCTGCTACAGATTATACACGAATTTCTTTCAAGAAATAATGTCAGATTCTGACGAAGATTTTGCAAAATTAAATGAAAATTACATATCGAAATCAAGTGAATTTTGGTGAAAAAAAAGCAATTAGACGTCTAGTTAAAAGACACGAATTACAGATAAATGTGTTATTGACTCGATCCAGTGGGTGTTTATACAAGAATTTTGATGAAGTCGGTTTGTTTATACTTTTCATAAATTGAATTGGCATAACGTATACTTACATCAAAATTACTTAAAAGTGAAAGGTCATGCGATCAGACTTTAGAAGCGTGTAAACACAATTTGTACGCCCCTCTTTAATTCCAGTTTTAATGAAGTGGACAATTGTCAATCAATATTTAATATTAATGCCTCTGCTTAATCAACGATCTCGGGGCGAATGGAAAAATTAAATTTGCCAAGTCGATTTCATTTTTCATTAATTCTCCTTCAAGGGTTACACGGAGATAAAGAAAATGGAAGTTTTAGGAAGCTTTTATGAAGCTCGGCTTGTTTATGCCTTGTGTGGATCTAATATTTTAAATATTGCAACAGAATACACAATAAGGCCGCTTGTAGACGTCCGTTGTTTTGTTTGTTTGTTTGTTTGTTTATACTCTTTATTGTACAAAAAGGAAAAACAAAAAGGTAGGTAGGTGTTTTTATCGGTCAACGGACCGTATTTTGCGGCCATACGGCTTCGTCGCCGGACAGTCCGGTGCACGTACACACATTCATTGTAAGCTATACAACACCGCAAGTACGGCTAAAAAACAGCCCGTTGTCCGGTGATAACAACGGACGTCTACAAGTCGACAACCCTAAGCGTCCGCGCCGGAGTAGGCAGTTAAGTCTCCTAAGTCGGAGTTTACATACTTCTCCTATTTTAGTATGTCCCAATCTACACACGTCCTACTGCTGAGAACTCACTGCTGCTAAAACTCAGAGATGCGAGCCCCGGTTTGAAACCCCGACCCCCTGCTTGCGAGGCCGTAAGTCAAACCACTACCTAGGCCACCACGAGAATGATAATGATATGAGAATGAAAATGTGCGGGTCGCGGATGCCCCTTAAGGGGGTCGCGGATTGTGTGTGATTATTCAATGTTTGATTCGACATCGTGAGATTAGCGGGAAACCGGTGGATGCAAGTGGTGAGTTGTCGTTCATTGTGGCGTTCTAAGGGGGAGGCCTTTGTCCAGCAGTGGACGTCTTCCGGCTGATGATGATGATTCAATGTTTGTATTATCAACGTAATGTAGGATTACAAATAACTAAGCAGGGGGTCGCCGAACATTTTTCAAACCAAAAGGGTCCGCGTCCTGAAAAAGTTTGAACAACATTATAGCTTTATAAATGGCAACATCAAATTTTTGGGATTTCCCATGGAAATTTTTGAGAAATCTCGGATTTCAATTTCAATTTGTCATTTAAAGGCTTTTTAAATGATATAAATGTCGCTTCCAGTACAATAAACCTTCGTGTCCCCAGTCGATACCCGAGTTCCTATATAAAATTTCCCTCAGGGTAGCCAACGGGAAAAAAAAATACATCTTTTTCCTTTACAGCATTCTGTTTAACCCTCAAATGGTGGCTAATTTCTAAGAAGGCTGATTAATTATTGATAGCCTTCTCCGGGTCGATTCTGTCTGTTTGTCTTTTATGTTAATTTTCTACGTTTTTAATCCATGCCGCCATAAATATTTTATTGGGGATGATTCTATTGTCTTTTTTTGGGGGTTTACTTTGTGTATTGTAAAGTGGCGACTTAAAGAAGATGGCGGGCTTATAGGTTCATCATCATCATCATCATCTCAGCCGTAGGACGTCCACTGTTGTACATAGGCCTCCCCCATAGAGCTCCAGTTGCTTCGGTTGGCAGCGGCCTGCATCCACCGTGAACCTGTGGCTTTAAACAGATCATCCGTCCATATCGTCGGTGGGCGTCCTACGTTGCGCTTGCCGATCCACGATCTCCACTCGAGAACTTTTCGGCCCCAATGGCCATCAGTTCTCCGTGCTATGGCCTGCCCATTGCCACTTCAACGAGCTAATTCGCTTGGCTATGTCGGTGACCCTTGTTCTTCTACGTATCTCCTCATTTCTGATTCGATCCCGTAGAGAAACGCCAAGCGTAGCTCTCTCCATAGCTCGCTCGCTCGCTGGGTTTACCTATAGGTTGTCAATTAAATAAGTTTTTTTTTTATTTTGAGGGTTACGTAGTTAATCCAACTGAGCTCTGGATTTTTCTAGCTTAGTATAAATGAAATCGAAAATACAAACTGAGACATGGATGCACAGAAAAACCAGAAAAAGAGACTACGCTGGGAATCGAACCCAGTCCTCAGCAATCCGTGCTGCGTGCTATAACCCTACACCACCGCTGGACAGGAATTTAGACACGAATTTTCCTATGCATACATATCTCAGGTTGCTTATTTCTACTACGCTACTTATGCAGCAGCACTAGCGACATCTATGTTTCGCTCTCATCGAGAGACGTCAACATTCTTTCGGAACCAACCGCTCACCCAGACAAGAGATGTCGCTACTAAGCAATCAAATTATGATTGGTTATTTGGAGTCTTTTTGTATTTTTTATTTCAACTTCAATTTGTTACTTTTACGGGTATCCCGTGAAACCATATCGAAAATACAAACACACATACACACCGAACATACATACATACATATCGAATTAGTTTGTATTTTCGATATGGTTTCACGGGATACCCGTAAAAGTAACAAATTTGGAGTTGAAATAAAAAATACAAAAAAGACTCCAAATAACCAATCATAATATCGATGAAATTTGGTATGTGGGGGTCTTCGGGAACGGAAAATCGATCTAGCTTGGTCTTATCTCTGGGAAAACGGTTATTAACGAGTTTTAGTCCGAGCAAAGCTCGGTCGCCCAGGTACTTATGATTATGAGAGCTATTTTGTGCTTATTTGCCAGTAAACAAGACAATATACAAAATTAAATAACGAAATTTACAGCAATAAATAAGATACATCTCAATGCACTTAGCTAATTGAGAAAAAACAAGGGCAAATTTTTAAGAATCGCTAATTTTGGCAAAGCAGCAAGAAACTTGGCAAGTTTTTAAACTTTCCAAGTTTCTGCTATAAATAAGTACGTCGTGGACTCTGCAGATGTTTTATATTTTTTGTAAAATACTTACAATTGTTTTTGCTATTTATTTTCTTTAAACCAACGCTTTGCAAAGCGCTTTAAAAAGCCGTGGTGGCCTAGTGGTTTGACCGATCGCCTCTCAAACAGAGGGTCGTGGGTTCAAACCCGGCTCGCACCTCTGAGTTTTTAGAAATCATGTGCGGAATTACATTTGAAATTTACCACGAGCTTTGCGGTGAAGGAAAACATCGTGAGGAAACCTGCACAAACCTGCGAAGCAATTCAATGGTGCGTGTGAAGTTCCCAATCCGCACTGGGCCCGCGTGGGAACTATGGCCCAAGCTCTCTTGTTCTGAGAGGAGGCCTGTGCCCAGCAGTGGGACGTTTATAGGCTGGGATGATGATGAAACCAACGCTTTGCAAACCCAACTTTATTTATACCCTTGACGCAAAAAACGGGGTGTTCTAACTTTGACAGCAATGTCTGTGTATCTGATATACTTCAATCAACTACTGTCACCGCCGTTGCAATTTAGTCACAACGTTGGGTTTGTAGCATTTGAACATGGCGGATGTAGACAATATCTAATTTCGCTATTTCTGTTTCTTTGGCTAGTTGAAGTATAACTTTGTTAGTGTTTTATGCGGCGATTAACCTTAACAGTGAACAGTGATCACAAAATTCTATGTTGCTCTCGTGTCAGACATTTTTAATGCGCAAGTTGTCTCCACGTGGTTTCTGGAATTTTACTATCAAGTTGCAAAAACTACAATCACCGTACAACGTCCCTCTCAAAGAGAGTTTACTTTGACACTGGCAAAATTGTCCTATTAATTAGGACAGAAAAGCTATATTTTAAAAGAGGAGCTCTTTGATCCCTCATCCATAGTTTAAAGTTAAAGTAACAGATTGTTTTCTTGTTTTTCTTAGACACTTAAGATTGCTACTGTGTCTTGCTGGTTGAAGGTAATAAATATGTACCTAATTTAATATTGTAGGTTAAACTGTTTTGTTTTGCGCTTGCATTAGTTATAGTTTATTATATAATTAATGGAACTAATGCTTCTTAAGTATATATTATGTACGTTGCTGCATTGAAACGTAACCGTTTGTTTCGTAAATAAATTAAAAAAAAGAAAAAGAAGTCAAAACGTCAAAGTATTTTTAGTAATAAAATAGCTGTTGCCCGCGACTCCGTCTATGTAGAATTCGTCTATCGCTATCCCGCGGGAGCAATCCGATTTCCCAGGATAAAACTATCCTTATGTCTTTCTGATTATAAATAAATAAATAAACATAATTATCTCCTCCCATCCACTCAAAGGTTGACTGGTAGAGATCCCTTAAAGGGATAAGTCCGCCTTTGTACAAGTATCTTAAAGTTTGTCAGTTGCATTTTGTTAATTTTCTTTTGTACAATAAAAAGTTTACATACATACATACATAAATAAAAATATAAATAAATATCACGGGACAATTCACACCAATTGACCTAGTCCCAAAGTAAGCTTAGCAAAGCTTGTGTTATGGGTACTAAGCAGCGGATAAATATAATTATATAGATAGATACATACTTAAATACATAGTAACACCCAGACCCGAGAACAAACATTGGTATTTTTCATACAAATATCTGCCCCGACACGGGAATCGGACCCGGGACCTCAAGCTTCGTAGTCAGGTTCTCTAACCACTAGGCCATCTGGTCGTCTAAACATACATACATACATATCTGCATAAATAAGTAGGTCTGCATCTCGTACCAAATTTCATCAAAATCCGCGTAGCAATTTACGCGTGATACAAACAAACGAGAGAAGAGTTTTAAAAATAAAACATTTGAGTCCTTGAAGCCCCGAAGCGGAATACTCGAAAAATCTCAACCAATCTCACTGATTAGCTCCTTTTTATATTTGAGGGTGAACTTAAATACAGATTAATGCCCCTTTTACACTGGGGGGTTGAATTAATGATGGTTTAAAAAATTAGCCCCCACACTTGCATTTAGTGGAGGAACCAAATTGATAAGATACCTGAAGTAAATAATGTTTAAGCCAACCTAATGTTTAACCCCCACTTTACGTATAATGGGAGGTACCCTATAAAAATTTATTTTTCTCCCATTATGTCTGCGTACCTAGTTGCTACATATATAATATTCGTGTAAAATTACAGCTTTCTAACATTGATAGTCTCAAAGCAGGCGGATGGACAGACGGACGGACAGACAGACAGACATGGCGAAAATATGGGTTCCGTTTTTGCCATTTTGACTACGGAACCCTAAAAATGACAGACAGCATGTGAAGGGCACCAACTCGTCTAACTAACATCTAGCCTGTAGCATAAAACCCTCATTAACCAACTAGACAACCCACACAGTCACTAAAACATGTTAAAAATGACAGTTTTGTCAAAAAAAAACAATATATATAAATAAATGAATATCATGGGACACTTCACACCAATTGACCCAGTCCCAAGCTAAGCAAAGCTTGTACTATGGATACTAGGCAACGGATAAACATACTTATTATAGATAAATACATACTTAAATACATATTGAACATCCAAGACCCGAGAACAAACATTCGTATTATTCATACAAATATCTGCCCCGGCCGGGAATCGAACCCGGAACCTCAAGCTTCGTAGTGAGGTTCTCTAACCACTTGGCCATACGGTCGTCTAAATCAATCAAATTAGCATCATTATTCGTGTTAAAACATATCCAGCAATTGATCGAACTCAAGTAAGGAAGTGTCCTTAGATGAATGATTGGTCTCGCGCGCTCGCTCGACTAGATACCGCGGTAACTAAAAACAAAAACGTTCGTGAATGCGGCAACTCAATATTGTAGTGTGCGTAAGAACGGTGTAAGACAATTTGCAAGGATGCTAGTGTGCGTGACGAATTGTGTTGCCAGCTGCTCCACTGTTACCCGAATTATTGGGAAATAAATTATTCTGTGGTCTATTAAGTTACTGGTTACAAATGTATCTTGGGAAATACTTAGAAATTAAGAAGTAATTAAGAGTGAATGTATTAATATTTGTGTATAGGTTAGGCGTAGGTTACTTCTTTAAAAAAATGGTAGGTATGATGTAGGTATATCAATGATCAGGCCTCACTTTTAATTAAAAAATATATATATTTAAGGACATTCAATATTTACAAATTATTACTGAAAATTCATGGACTGAGTCACCAACTAAGAAGTTTTGCGTTCTTAACACGTTGCACCTATAGTTAAAACTTAATATAATTTACAGGTTAATTAAGACTAAAATAAAAATAATTGTTACAAAATATACATACATAGGTACATGCATACATACATACTTACTTACATACGCTTGAAAAACATACCCTCCTTCGGCAGTCGGGTAAAAGTTAACATTTCAGGAAAATGGGTAGAAATACGAAAAAAAACATTTTTTCGTTTCCCGTAATACCTAAGTAAATCAGCTGATCGGGCTTTTGACTGGGAAGACGAAAAACATTTTTAATTTAAGACACATTCACCCCTTAATTAAATAGTGTCGGGTAACAATTTATACACCTTCAGTGTATAATATCACAAAGATAAACATTAAATAATATAGAAAGGTTATGTATATATAATAATTACGTTAGATACTTAAATAAAATAAGTTATTAAAATTTATCATCATTTTAATGATGATAACAATCAAATTCAATTTATTAAAATCTCAACCACGGGGAATTTGATTCTTGTGTACGCGGCAACACAGAATGGCGTTTAGGGTTCATGTTATTTTATTTGTAATTTCGAAATTATACGATATTTACTGATGGTATGTGATCCCAGTGTCCTTCTTATTTCTTGTAGTATTATTTTTAAAACAGTTTCACTGCGAAACTGGCATTTACTTCGGTTTATGACCAAAATTTAACAAAAATTCGGGACATGCACATTACGCACAGTTTGCAACGCGACTGACTCGCCTCGGGCTCAGGTACGCCGATTTCGGCGTACTATTTGTTGCCGCATTTGACAAGTACGCCGGCGGTATCTAGTCGAGCGAGCGCGCGAGACCAATCATTCATCTAAGGAAGTGTCTTTATAACGAGTAAACATAATCATGAGAACCGATCAGCCGCAGCTCATCGGAAACTGGCCGGAATCATCCGAAATTAGCCGAAGCGAATCCTAATCGAGAAACAAACGTTTCAAATTTCGAACCCTAGTCCCGGAGCGTCGCGACATTTTTCGACATATTTATGCAAGTTTTTTTTATGAACGTTAATTCGCGAAATGGATTTCGGGGGGCGGAGGGGAGGCATTATCTGTGAGGTTGTCATCTTTCGCAAAAACGTCGCTTAGGATTACTTTTTTTTGCCATCAGGCACAAAAGTTTATTGAAATGCTTAATGGAAGTAGCATTGGATCAATTTCCATAAAACGAAACAAATGAGAAATATACGTTTTTGTCGACCCCCTTTTTTCGTAAGAAATGACGGTGGGGTGGCGATAGAAATGTTAATTCTGTACTTTTAAATGCGGATGTTGTATTAAATTACGAAATGATGCTAATTTCATTGATTGTCAAGTAAATGAAGTACCTATGCAATTATGCCAATGCTTAAAATAAAGTAAACATATTTTTTGTTACATCGTTATAATAATAATATTTATAATATTATTAAGTAATTTTATTTACCTTATTTTTGACGACTTCAATAGAAATACTTGTCACTTGACATTGATGTACATTATGATGTGGAAAATTTTCCACCTACATCCACCGGTTACCCACAAATCCACGTAGTGGCTGGCCTGCCAGTGCTGCATCTTCCAGTTCATCGACACTACCTTGAGAACCTCTCTCCCTCAAAAGTATCTGTTTTTAGAGCGATATGGCCTTCCTCTTGCCACATAACTTACAGTACCTGGGTGACTGAGCTTTGCTCGGGCTAAAACTCGATAATTAAACGTTTTCCCAGAGATAGGACCAAGCTAGATCGATTTGTCATCCCCGAAAATACCCACATACCAAATTTCATCGAAATCGTTAGAGCCGTTTCCGAGATCCCCGAAATATATATATAAGAATTGCTCGTTTAAAGGTATTAGTTAGATTAGATATCCCTGGTAATCCGAGTTCGTTGGTGAATTTCCGTATTCCAGATTTTATTGCATAAAGAAACTTCAAGCACACCTCTCGCTATAGCTTACAGCACGGCTCTGAGCCTTTCCAAAAGACCAACAGTCTTTTGACAACCATAACAGACAGCAAATACATTTCTAAAGATTTCTGAAAAGTGTCTCAAAAAATCGCCGTCTTCCACGCCACATTTAGCACTGAGCCTGAATCAAACGGCCGAACGAACTAAATCGAGCAAGAATGGCATAAAATTAACAAAAAAACAATAGAATTAACATAGAAAACATCTGCGCCAAAAACGGCTACCAGCTCCCGTACTTTTGTTCGCAAACTGTCAAGTTATTCACTTGATTCGTAAAAGCGAGTTTAGAAGATAGTTTCAAAAAAAGCGTTACAGAACGGTGAATGAAATTGTGAATTCGCAATCACAAAGTGTGTTAAAAAACAATGGACTATGTTCTGTTAAGAATTAAATTCTTTTCCTTATTGTTTTTTGCACAATCTCGGCAAGTAAGGCTTTAGGTATAAACTTTATATTTTAATTTCAATAAAAAGTAAATATTTATCACTATTATCCTTTTTCACTTCATTATTACTTCTACCAAAATTCCAGCCAACAAACCCTTTGAAAGCGAGTAAAAATTTACCTTAGTGAAAGTTTCGATCTCAAAAAAAACATTCGAAAAAAGTCTTATGTACCTATACAAAACATCCCGAGAAATTTTGCACAAACTTGCAAAGCAAATTGTGTGTTTGAAGTTCCTAATTTGTATCGGGCCTGCGTGGGAACTACTGCTCAAGCCCCAGTATCCCATTGCCATCCCAATAGAAAGAAAAGAAACAAATAAAATATTTTTTTTTATAACAGCAGTAACATTTTACCTTCGTATATGAGGCAGGCATGGCTTTATGATGATGATGATAAAAGATAAATTGATACAAATAAGTAAGAATTCAGATTCAGATTCTGACTTTAATCAAAGATCCATGGTAAGGACCTCCTCTTAAGGCGTAAGCAATCGCATTGATTCTTCCTCCCGAGGGAGGGAATTTGTCAGGTTAAAAGCAATAAACATTAAAAATAAAATGGCGGATCCACCCCCAGTCATTATCGTTACGACGAATGCTTTCCGGCTAGTTGGGTGTTCGAAATGTGTATGTCCTAAGACCATTCGGGTGAGGGCTTTTGAGGATTATATTCTTAAGTCTGTGTGATAAACTTGTGGTTAGAATATATATAGGTCATCATCATCATGTCAGCCGAAAGACGTCCACTGCTGGACACAGGCCTCCCCAAGGCTCTCCACTCAGACCGGTCTGGTGCTTTCCGCATCCAACGCGATCCCGCGATCTTAACCAGGTCGTCGCTCCGTCTTGTTGGAGGCCTACCGACAGCTCGTCTCCCGTTCCGCGGATGGAATTCAAGAACCTTCTGACCCTATGGCCGTCAGTCCTGCGAGCATATGCCCCGCACACTGCCACTTCAGTTTCGAAATTCTTCGGGTTACGTCGGTAACCTTAGTTCTACTGCGGATATCATCATTTCAGATTCTATGTATATATTATTATGTAGGTACTTTCATGTATTTTTTTTAATGAAAATCTTCCTATTTGCCCGAAGAGATTAAAAGCTGTAGCATCAGCTAAATAAGTGGTCTATCAATTTTTAACAAGTTCCTATCAAATGAATATGACACTTAGGTCGAACTTTCAAGTTGACAGACACGTCTATTGGCAGTATTGCTTTGACCACATATTTGGCTGATGGTACCTTGGATTTGCGTCAGAGTTCTCATTTAGATAGATCACTGGGAATCCAACTAAGAGCTTTTTCAGATTATCCGATCCGATATCGGTATCGGACGCCACTAAACTGTGTGTATGTGGACGGAACTAAAAAAAAAAAAAAAACTTGCCCCGATATCATATCGGCGTCCGATACCGATATCGGATCGGATAATCTGAAAACGCTCTACAATAGGCAATACCTCATTGAGTTTCTTACTAGATTTCTTTTGGCATTTGCCAAAATCAAAATAAAAATGTAATTTAGTTGTCAAACACAGGTTTGTACATATTGTTTAAGTTAATTGGTATCACCATGCTTTGCCTGTTAACGTACAAATAGCGTGCAGTATAGCATGCAGCATGCTTGTTTAAATAGAAAACAACAATAATTAACATGCAAGTACTTATAGTCAAATAGATAAACAAAACATTTTTATACTGTCATAAGTGCTCGTTTTAGCCTAAACTGAAAATAGTTATTTGTGTCACAAGGGAGCAAAATGGTGTATTTACAGCGAGGACGAACATTGAATCCAGAATGTAGCGAAGGATTCTACAAAATAGAATCGTGAGCGTAGCGAGATTATAAAAAGTAGAATCCTGAGCGTAATGAGGGATCAAGTGTTAACGCCAAGATGAAAATAATTTGGTCCCGAGTGGCTCATACAACTTTCACACCGAGCATTAAGAAACTTGAAAAAAAAAAAAAACTAAATTATTATAAAAGAACAACCAGCATAGAAAATGGCGTGGCTTTACAATAATCAAATTAAAAAAATGGTATTTGCAATAAACACTTAGAAAAGCCAACAGAAAAGTTGCACTTTTGCTCCCTCTCTTCAGGATGAAAATTAACTTTTTGAAGGAGAGGTGTGAAATAGTTATTTGTGTCACAAGGGAGCAAAATATGTATTTACGCGAGGGCGTACATTGAATCCAGAATGTAGCGAAGGATTCTACAATAGAATCCTGAGCGTAGCGAGGGATTGATTATAAAGTAGAATCCTGAGCGTAATGAGGGATTCAAGTGTTAACGCCCAAGATGAAAATAATTTTGGTCCCGAGTGGCTCATACAACTTTTCACACCGAGCATTAAGAAACTTGAAAAAAAAAAACAAATATTATTAAAGAACAACCAGCATAGAAAATGGCGTGGCTTTACAACAATCAACTTTAAAAAAATGGTATTTGCAATAAAACACTTAGAAAAGCCTTGAACAGAAAAGTTGCTCTTTGCTCCCTCTTGTCAGGAGGAAAAAGTTACTTTCTGAAGGAGAGTGTGAAAAATATATTTTGACTTTGACTTTTCCTGTTAGACATTACTGAGTGGACATCACAAACCGCATGCGTTAATAAAAAAAGTTTCGCCCGTCTTAGCAGCTCCAGCTTCATCAATTCTCATCATCGAACACATTGTGGGCTCCGTTAGGGTCCCTTGCCGATATTTCCCAATAAGCTTGTAATCGACGCAATCGTAAATGTCTGCTGTAACATGAATTAATACGGAACTCGGGGAAAAAGTTAATAAAGGATATATTGATGTTGTTATTGGTTCTATAGATACTGTGTGGTAGTTATAGGGCAGACGCGTAATGACTCTTATTGGTCAAATTTTATACACTCTGACTTATACATGTCGGCGGCCGATCGTAAAATCCGCCAGATCACAAAATTCCTAGTCAAATCGTGAAATGGCGCCATTTCATGAATTAGCTAAGGAATATCCGCCATATCGTTTAAAACTCACCGTTTTCACGATTTGCCTAGTGACGTTTAGGCAGATCACGAAATTCCTAGGCATATCATGAAAGCCGCCATTTCCGCCTTCGCTCACTCGGCTCGTGCGTTGTGGTCACAATTGAAATTCGGTAAATATACAAGATAGAACCAAGAAGACCAAGAGCGCAGCCTAAGGTATCGCCAATATTTGGAAGAATTATATTTTGTTTTTTAGAAATATAAAATTGTTACTCGCAAAGTGAGGGAAAAACATTGTATGTCACACGGGCGGTACTAGAATTACGAACATCGACTCATTAAAGCCCTCAGTCTCCGACTTCGGGCTTCTAATAGACTCTCGTTCGTAATTCCTTATTTATCCGCCCTTAAGACACAATGTATTATTAACACCATGTACCTATATATTAGCATAATATACCTAGTGCCATCTACGAAGACAATTAGACATTATTAATTGTAATAAGAACCACGGCACGCGTCATCGTGAATGACTCTACCTATACCCATAAGATGAGAGTTGCGTGGTCAAACCCGATAAGTCAAAATAATTGAATGTTGAAAAAAGAACACTCACTATTAAAAGTTTAAATTAGAAGTTTGACTACACCATCGTACCGCCGACGAATCCATACTAATATTATAAATGCGAAAGTGTGTGTGTGTGTGTGTGTGTTGTGTTGTGTTTCCGTCTTTCACGTCGAAACGGAGCGATGGATCGACGTGATTTTTAGCATTTAGATTAGTTTATGCCAGAAAGTGACATAGGCTACTTTTTATCCCGGAAAAATGCACCGTTCCCGAAGAACAGCACGCGATAACCGAATTCCACGCGCGCGAAGCCCCGGGCAAAAGCTAGTACAATAAAAGGAGTATCTTGTCACTTTTAAGTTTAAGATTGGTTTTTGGAGTCTTTTTGTATTTTTTATTTCAACTCCAAATTTTGTTACTTTTACGGTCATCCCGTAAAACCCATATCGAAAATACAAACCGAAACGTAGATGCACAGAGAAACCAGAAAAATAGACCAGCGCTGGGAATCGAACCCAAGTCCTCAGCATTCCGTGCTGCGTGCCATACCCCAACACCACCACTGAACAGGAGTACAGACACTGCTCTGCGCTGGTCTCTTTTTCTGGTTTTTCTGTGCATCCATGTCTCAGTTTGTTTTTCCTAAAAAAAAGCACTGACTATTAAAAGTTTAAACTGGAAGTTGTTGAATCGGGTTTAATACACCATCGCACCACCGAAGAATACAATAAACAAAGGAGCATCTTGTCGCTTTTAAAATTCTTTAAATTTGAGTGTTCGCAGTGACTCAGTTCCGTTATTGGCCAGTATTATTCTCGTAATGTAACCACCACACTCACAGACGTCCACCGCATCACTCCTCATTTCTGCGCGTCATTACCTCTATCGGAGAAAGCATTATCTTATTAAATTACTGCTTTCCGAGCGATAATGGTCCTATTGACGTACACCCTGGGTTTGGGTGGGGATTCCTTTGTATGGAAGTTGTAGCATGTGGTTGTTACGTGTATGACGTTTGTAAGGGATGCTAGATGTGACAGGTTTGAGAAATTATATTAATTAATACAATAAAGTATTATACTATGCATTGTATATAATATAACAATAACGGACGGTTAGCCTTGACCAAAATTTAAACAGAACTATATGAGAAACATTCCTCACGATGGTTTCGTTCACCGTAAAGCTCGTTGGTAAATTTCAAAATTTAGTTTTGCACATGAATTTCGAAAAATCAGAAGTACAAGCCGGTGTTTGAACTCATGATCCTCTGCTTGAAGGGCACAGGTCATACCACTAGGCCACCACGGCTTTTTTAAAAACCTGCGACGTGATTGAAGGTTATTCGCCGAAGAACTAAAGTCACCGACATAGCTGGAAAGATATGCAAGTTGATGGCAAATGGCGGGCCACATCATCGAAGAACAGATAACGGTTTGGGGAGAAAAGAGTCCTCGAATGCGACCACGAACCGGAAGACGAAGCGTTGGCAGGCTCCACTAGGTGGACTAACGACATCGTGAGAGTTGCGGGAAACTGGTGGATGCAAGTGGCAAGTTGTCGTTCATTGTGGCGTTCTAAGGGGAGGCCTTTGTCCAGCAGTGGACGTCTTCCGGCTGATGATGATGATGCAGTGATTGAATGACGTGTGTCAAGTACCCAATCCACACTGGGCCCGCGAGAGGAGGAGCCTGTGCCAGCAGTGGGACGCATATAGGCTGGGATGATGAGTCACTTTACCTGCACATGCCTGTCCTACACTTTGATCTCATCCAGCATTACTACCTCTACAGTCAATAAGCGTCGTTCCGTATTACCGCTATCTATGACACCAGGCTTTTTGCCATCGATGTGGTGTGCTGATGTAATTATTGTCTATGACATCTATCGGGTGTTGTGTTGTATTGTATTATGCGGTAATGGTCTGGGGCGTTCATTATGAACATTGGATTTGTTTTGGTGGTATGCACCGCAATTATGTTATGAAGTTTGTATGAAAGATTAAGGTTAAGTAGCTTTAGCAAACATCCTACTAACATCATAAGTAAAAATAACACAAACGGGACTTATCACCCTGAAAACATGAAGCAGATATTTACTTCGCCGTGGTCGCGAAGACTAACGTGTAGGGTAACAAATAAAAGTGACCAAGTGCGGGTAGTTCGAGATACGAATGCCGGTACTTTTGTGGCTCAAGTGCGGGTAGTTCGAAGGACTCGCGCTGCTAGGCAGACTTGATACCCTCACTTCAGTCTACTCGTGACCACGGCTACTATAGGTAATGTGGTTGAAACGTTGAGGTAAATGTTACTTTTTATCCCGATATTCGACGGATTGGGATAAAACGTGGAAAATGTCAACCTCTGGTCAATGTGGTACGGTTTGTTTTAAATGTAACTAATGAAATCCACGATTTAATTTTTGGAATTCCCATTGGAATTGGGTAAAGATCCTGAAATTTCAATTCAACTTTTGAATTTAGTGTTACGCACAAAGCGCGGGTAAACTTTAGTCAAAAATATATTAAATTCACACATGTATTTCAAGACCGATAAGTGGCGTTTGTGGTATTTGAACGCATCAGTCTTGCGATCCAGCGGGAAATGCTGCCAAGCATTTTAATACCAAGTCCGCAGGGTCCATTTTAGATTTATTAATAGTTTAGTTTATTTAATTTTATTGTACCTCTATCATCATAATCACCAGCCTAATATACGTCATGCTGGGCACAGGGCTCCTCTCAGGACAAGAGGGCTTGGGCCATAGTTGGAACCGGACCCTGGGATTGGGAACGTTCAACACACACCATTGAATTGCTTCGCAGATTTGTGCAATTTTCCACGATGTTTTCTTCACCGCAAAAGCTCGTGGTAATTTCAAATGTAATTCGCACATGAATTTCGAAAAAGTTCAGAATGCGAGCCGGGGTTTAAACCCACGACCCTCTGCTTGAGAGGCATATGGTCAAACCACTAAGGCCACCAGTTTTTCCACATGCATTGCCCAGCATGTGGAAAATGCATTGGGTCAATGCAATGCATTGGTCCATTGATTTAAAAGTTACCATTTTTATTGTACCTAATATACCTTTTTTAAGTTGAACCTGTATTGTTCTGGAAATAAAAACTTATGTATATTTTTCAAGATTTGACAACTTTTTTTTATTTCATTACTAGGTTTTTCCAGCCATGTCCTCTTTTGTGAAGAATACGTGTATAATTATCCCACGGGAATTTTCCTAAAGGTTTCCTTTCCTCATGATTAAAAAAAAGGAAGACATCATTATAATATTCGATCTTCATAAATAGCAACTGTAAGGTGGCATGAAATTCTTTAGATCCATCTTGAAATTGACTAAATTTAGCTACAAATAATAAGCCCCTAAACATAAATAAGCTAACCCAATATTAAGTGTCGACACTTAATAGTGGGGTTCTTAGAATTATAAAAAATCTTTCTATAAAATTAATTTTAAACACTAAAAGCTTTTAAGTTAAACTTCTGACTAAATGCCTAAGTCAGCACAAAATTATGCTTTTAGTATTTCGCTAGTTTTTGCGTATTCAATTAAATACGATTTTCAAAGAGCAGTAGTGATGAGAAAATGACGGTTGGTCGGCGACGAAAAATGATTTTTAACATTTTAATTGCAGCCCGTACTTTGCCCGTTTGTTGAAGGAATACAAGCGACGACGATATTTATTTACACACCAATGACTGAATCGCCGAACGGCTGGGCATGCTCGCAATCGCATTCACCATCTCTATCTACCCTCTTCCTGTACAGTGTGATAGAGAGAAGTAACAAAAATCATTGTGATTTACTTTTAATTTTGACTTGAGTTCAGCTTCAGCCGCCTACTGAAATATCGTAGTTTTTTTTTAAATTACCTGCGAAAGATTTATGAAAATGGCAAAAAACAGAACTAAGGCTATCTTGCAAAACTTTCCTTTTGCAGTTTGTCTTGAAAGTCACTGTTTGTATCTTTTTTGTGTGTTTTTAGTTGAGATATAATTTGAGATTAAACCAGTAATAATAGAAACTAATTAACCTTTATTACTGGTTACCAAGACACCAAAAAATGTATAATAAGCAAACACCGAAAATTCCCGCTCAGGCAATCAGACACAAGACATCAGAAACTAGAAAAGATACCTCATAAAAAAGCATAAAAGACAAAACCTAGAACTAACTCAAATAGTAATAGTGTTAGTCGGCGACTCGCCGTCGCTGCATCCCGTCTCTATAGGTACTTCAATATACGGTCAAATCCTCACCCGAGCAATCAAACACAGTACATCAAAAACTAGAGCAGATACGCCATGAGACGAAACCTAGAAATAACCTAAATAATAATACTGTATGTTAGTCGGCGACTCGTCGTCGCTGGATCCCATCTCTATACTTCAAACCGACAAATCCCCGCCCGGGCATGAGATCTGTTAATGTGTATAGGCGGATTAGTGTTCGGTTTTATCTTGGGCGAAGTGTACACATTGGGAATATAAAATCGGCCAAGCAGGAGTCGGACTAACGCAAGACACATCAGGTACCACCATCTTGCTCGCTAAACTGCGTGAAGCAGCAGTGCTTGCACTATTGTGTTTCGGCGTGGAGAGTAAGACAGCCGGTGAAATTACTGGCACTTGAGGTATCCATCTTAGGCCTCTAGGTGGCAACGCATCTGCAACCCCTGGTGTTGCAGGTGTCTATGGGCGTGGTGATCTCTTACCATCAGGAGACCATTGCTCGTTTGCCATCCAGTCAAATAAAAAAAAAAAAAAACATCGACACCTCAACGAATACTAGGTAACTGGAAATTGTACAAAACAATGAATGATGAATGAATGATGTTTCATATCGGGGTCGTTTGTTACAAATTTATGATTTAAATTCGGATTTTGTTCCGCGTACCTTGATTTTAGAGAATGTTTCTAATACATAGCCAAAAGAAGAAATAGAAGATACATATCAGATTATAGAAGTTGCCTGGTCTGGCAGATCCCTTAAAGGGATAAGTCCGCCTTTTGTACAAGTATCTCATAGTTTGTCAATTGTGTTTTGTTTATTTTTCTTTGTACACTAAAGAGTTTACATACATACATAGCATTACTTAGCATACTTTTATAATTTGTTTAGTTCTTGAATAAAATTGTTCAGATTAAAGAAAAAATAACAATAATGTGTTCTAAGCCTTAGCGATTCTACATTCAATACATAGCGTTCTATATTTTTGCTAAACCCTAAGAGAAATACATACATAATTACATAATAAGGATTATTAATCGAATAACGGTCGGACAGTTTTGATTATCCAGGTTTCATACTCAAAGAGCTTTTTTACTGCCATTTTAAGGAAACCTGTGCGAAGCAATTCAATAGCGTTTGTGAAGATCCCAATCCGCTCTGGGCCTGCGTGGGCACTACGGCCCAAGTCTTATTTTGAGATTGGTATGTTTGGATAATGAATTATTCCACATGCAATTGTTATTCAACCTAAATGAAAACCATGATGTATATTTGGGCTTTCCTATGGGAATTTATATAACCTTACATAACTTAGAAAAGTCTAAAATCCCTGATATAAGTCATCATTTATATCTCAGAAACGATTGAAATAATTAAATGAAACATAACTGTCACCGTGGAGAAATTTGCTTCCGCGTAAAAAACTGCTTCGAAATCAGTCCATCGGTTTTAGAGCTACAATGCCACCAACATACTTTGTGTCAAACTTATAACCCTCCTTTTGCTTTGGGGGTTAATAAAATACATGAGCGTAATAATTAACGGTGGTAAAAACATAAATATATTTCAGCCATACTTATATGAGATGTACGGGTAATCTTCTCATATAAGACTACTGTATCTCAACATACAATAATATTTATCAGATTTCCAACTAAAATGGGATTCGATGAGCAAAAAAGCACTTAACGCTTTGATGTCCAAACACAACCCCCTTTATTTGGAGTAAGGAAGCGGTTGTAATTTATAAGAGACAGCGAGTTTTTTTCTATGAATGTTTATAAAGGAGTTAGAAATATGGAACCAGCTTTAGCATCATCGGTGCGGTAAGACTTGGAGATCTTTAAAAAACGAGCTTATCAATCTCTCAAAGGGCCAGCAACGCACCTGTGGTACACATGTGTTGCGGGTGTCCATGTGGTCAGCGTCTTCTTGGTAACCTTACATATTCTTATACCGCGCTCGTCAACCCGTTTGCCAAGCATGACAATATTGGCAACCCCCACAATATTGATTACGAAGTAGGTCTATGTCTAACAGTGGACCTCTTGCGGCTGATATGATGATGATGATATATAGAATAGTTATTCTGAACTGTTTGAGATGTTCTCAGTAGTAGCATCTTTCACTAGAACTGAATATCAAAAAAACTGGCTAAGTGCGTATCGGACTCGAGCACCAATATTCACACAGTCAAGGGAAAAATAAACCTCCACCGAAAATAAAAAACAACGAACTGTATTGAGTACAAGAAAAAATTAACACGGGGGGTGGTTCTACGAGCGTTTTAACCGCTATTAGTTTCCTGTCGCATATATCGAAAAAATAAAAGACCGTATCCAAGAAATTTTAATGAATTGTAATTGTACCGGATGTACACCATATCGTTTTATAAAATCCTCCCATTCTACCTTACCTATTTATTCAGTATAGCTGACAGAAAACTGATAGCGGTTGAAACTCTTGGTTGTGACTCTGAGCCTCTCCAAGAGCTGCTAATCGCCTAAAACGCTTTCGCTTGTTAATTGTTGCATACTCCTTAATTAAACCAAATCGCTACCGCTCGTAACTTGTGCTTAACACTACATGTGGCCGTCCAGTTCTTTCCCTGATTATAAGCCATTAGACTTATTTTTCCGCTAATATATGATTTAGGGGCAATGATGATATTAAACACCCCTGTAGGGTAGGTGTACATAAATAAGGATCTCTGCTTAAGTATGGTATTGATGGTGATCTAAGTATCTTGGATTTTATTTGCCTTGAAGTCATAAGTCGGTCTTTTTGGTCGTCATCATCATCATAATCCCAGCCTATAAAGTCCCACCGAATAAGACTTTGGCCGTAATTCCCACGCGGGCCCAATGCGGCTTGAGAACTTAACACATACCATTGAATCGCTTCACAGGTTTGTGCTAGTTTCCACACGATACGAAAAATATGTATACACTTACATGACCTTAAATACGAGTATATGTGTAGAATATCAGGCAAATATATAAACACGTGTAGGCAGGCATAATATTTATTTCGTTTTTAGGGTTCCGGAGCCAAAATGGCAAAACGGAACCCTTATAGTTTCGCCATGCCTATCTGTCTGTCTGTCTGTCTGTCTCCGTCCGCGGCTTTGCTCAGAGACTATCAATGCTAGAAAGCTGTAATTTTGCACGGATATATAAGTAAACTATGCGACAAAATGTAAAGTTAAAAATTCCAAAATATATTTCTTTATGGTACCTCCCATAGACGTAAAGTGGGGGTGATTTTTTTTTCTCATAAACTTGGAAGATTCCGTATAAAATACGAAATCCTTCGAAAAATATTACTTAATTTTTTCGTAAATGGCTACGGAACCCTATTCTGTGCGTGCCCGACACGCTCTTGTTGGTTTTTTTTTTTTTCATATTTGAACAAGTAATCTGACTCCACGTATGCATAGATATTTTTGGCACTTTGGAAACTTATACATATTTACGCCTTTAACTGTACTTGTGTCAGTTTACGACTGTACTACACAAGCCTAGTGTTACGGATAGAATCTATCACTTAACATTAGAACACCAGTTAGTTTTACCTCCCTAGTTTATTACTGATAGTATTACAACAATCCTACAAACAATATCGAATTAGTTGCAATAAAGGACTACGGCCAAAATTGTGCCATTAACAGTGTAAACGGTCACGGGGATGAGAAGTGGCCACTGCATCGCTCCATTAGCGATTATTGTCCAAGTTTTGCGTGGACAAAGCGCGCGGGGGGTTAGGTTGCTGGATGAGGCCAATTGGCAATGGTTTGGCGTATCCACTGAATTATTTACCTCATTTTTTTAAGTCAGCGTCGAAGTATGGTAAAGTTTGTGTATAATAGTTAACTGCAAGCTATTGCAACTGATGGCGTAATTATTTTACTTACGGTTCGCTCACTCTCCCATTTGTTTAACGATTTTTTTATTATTTTCATTTAGTGTTAGTAAATTTGATACTAATCAACACTTCACTGTGTTCGACTATTATTTTTAATAGATTTCCAAAAAGGGAAGTTCTCATTCCACTTTTCAGGGTTCCACGTTAAAAAAAATCCTTATAGAATCACTCGTGTAGTTAGGTACTATTGCATAATATTTATTTCGTCAACAAATACAATGCATTTATAAAATTACTTTTTTATTTTTATTTATTTAACTGTATTAGACTTAAAAAATGTACGTATAAAAATTAAATAATAATAATAAATAAACCTAAAACTGAAAATAAAATAGGTACTCGCGTACTTGTCTGTCACAGCCAATTGGTTCGCAAAGCACTAAATTGATTGAGTTGAATTTTGTGATCCCAAATCTGTCAAATTTGTCTGATGAATATCTCCACCCTTTTTATTAATGAAAGAATAAAAATTCAATGAAAGACTTCTTCCGAAAATCGAAAATAGAAATATTATTTTTCTTTTTAAATGCCCTATCCAGAAGTCATAACTTGCTGACAGAACTCCAGCCAAATCCTGGTACATATTTACGGCATACATAATTTATAGCCGTAGTATCGACTGCCATATTAAGCTGCCAGCACTGGAATGCACTTGTTTTGGACCAACTTTGGGACAGTTTTGTCATTAGCGCATGAGAGGGGTTAAGTTTATTACAGACTTTTTTTATATATGATAGGCAATGATTAGGCGGTCACCTGATAGAAAGAAGTAAACACCGCCGCCTATGGATGTCCATAACATAAGTTGAATAACACATGCGTTGCCGGCCTTTTAAGAAAAATGTCTAGTTTGTTGCTTTTCTGTATTAGTTTAAATTTTTTAATTAAAGTTCTGTAATACTTTACGTCTGGGGTTTGACGGCTGAACAGCCCCACAGCCCAGCAGGTTAGTATGAATTGTGACTACAATGCACGAACCGAGCGAGCGAAGCGAGCGTGCCGCGGCAGCGGCCGTCGAAGTGCCAGAACCGATATATAGCGGCGTTTCACGATATGCCTAGGAATTCCATGATCTCCCTAAACTGGCCAAATAATGAAATGGCGGCGTTTCATGATATGCTACGTCACTAGGCAAGTCGTTACAATGGTGAGTTTTGAACGATATGGCGAATGCCCCTACCTTAGCCAATTCGTGAATTGCGCCATTTCACGTTATGCCAGGAATTTCGTGACCTAGTACCCATAGTCAATTGGTGTTAAATTGTGTTCTTGATATTTATTATTTTTTATCATATTTATTTTTTTATCATGGATGGCAACGAGCAAGTGGGTCTCTGATGGTAAGAGATCACCACCGCCCATAAACATCTGCAACACCAGGGGTATTGCAGACGCGTTGCCAACCTAGAGGTCTAAGATGGGATACCTCAAGTGCCAGTAATTTCACCGGCTGTCTCACTCTCCACGCCGAAATAACAACAGTGCAAGCAATTACGTGCTTCACGGCAGGAATTAGCGGAGCAAGTATGTGGTAGCAATCCGGTGCGGACCTTGCACATAGGTCCTACCACCTGCAAATATCTTATAATCATACCAGGTCAAAATGACAGCTATCAATACATCGCCCAATGACTTCATAAACTGCAACATATGGTGACGTCACGGATCACTACGTCATATCCATATCAATTACCTAACCACTCTTTTTGCCGTCCTCTACACCTCTATTCTTTACACAATACGCTCCAGTTTCCAAAAACAGACTGTAAGTTAACTGAAACAGTGCCAATCGCGAATTCTCCCAATTATTTTACTGGCATTTGTCTTATGGTAATGGTGTTATGGTTGGGAATGGCTTGGCTAGCTGAAAATGGAAGTTGGTAGCAATGTGTGAATCGCGTGTGTATTTAATTTCGATTTCGATGCATGCGTTAGCGCAAAGACAAGTACACAATTGAGTTTTTAAATATTAGTTGAAACCTTTTAAAGGTTCCGTAGCCAAAATGGCAAAAACGGAACCCTTTAGTTTCGCCATGTCTGTCTTTCTGTCCGTCCGTCCGAGGCTTTGCTCACAGATCATCAGTGCTAGAAAGTTGTAATTTTGCACGGATATTATGTAGCAATAATGGTAAGAAATATGTGTAAAACAATTTATTTGGTGTATCTGCCATTGACGTAAATTGGTGTTATTTTTTCGTCTAACGCTTGTATCGTTGGATAGGTCTTTTAAAATTAATGCGGGTTTGCAAAGTCGATTTATCGATTTAGTTTTTTGTTTGCAAAATTGTTTGCGTTTTTAGTTTGCGTGATATTTCTGTTCCTTTTATTATTAGTTCTGTGCTCAAAGCCAAAGTCAAAATATCCTTATCCAAGTACTACAAAAAAAGTTCTACATATGAAAAATCTACCACCACCGGTTCCGAAAATCCTCTGTGATGTTAAGAAGAACCACGCAAGCATCTCAACAAAGTATTTAGCTCTGTATGAACGTGGCTTAACCGGACAGTAGATTGTCCGGTCGAACGCCCGTTCACGCCCGGTCATCCGGAACAATCCGGACACATGGCGCGTCCGATAGTTCGCTGTGTCGAACGCATTCTCTTTAATTGCCGGCGATTATTTTGCAATGGTTTTTAATGGTTATTTAAGTACTGTATGTTTAAGTACTTATTGTTGTTAAGGTAAAGTCGATTGAGTTTCTTTACCACTCCAAGGTTTAACCAACCCCACCTCTAATTTTCCTAGAGTGAAACGCAAGAGCTAAATGCTCGAACGAAAAGTTTGTGAACACGGGTGCGTACAGTTGAGTTCTTAAACTTCTGAGCAAACATTTGATCAAAAATATGTCCCTAAACAAGACTCTATCCTCCTGAGTCTTGACAATTTTTAACAAATTTAGCGTTTAAGACCTAGACATTGGTGACCTGCTTTGTTATTTTGGACATTATTTCAATATTCTTAGAATTCTTTATTCAATGAACTATTTGTACTTTATAAAGTACATTCGGCCGTTACTCTTAGTGTTAATTAGTCCTTTATAAAGTACGCGAGGAGTTAGGAGGCTATTGTTAGAAGCGTAGAAACGTGTTCAGATATTTTTGATCAAATTTTTGCTCAGAAGTTTACGAACTTTACTGTACATGAACATGTTCACGCTGCAGCTGCTGGTAGCTGTTGTTTTAGAATAATATAAGGCTTCTTTTAATAATACTAATAATAATAAATATCATGGGACACTTGACACCAATTGACCCAGTCCCAAACTAAGCAAAGCTTGTACTGTAGATATCAGGCAACGGATAAACATACTTATGTAGATAAATACATACTTAAATACATAATATTACTTAAACATCCAAGACCCAGACGTATTATTCATACAAATATCTGCCCCGGCTGGGGATCGAGCCCGGGACCTCAAGCTTCGTAGTCAGGGACTCTAACCACTTGGCCATCTGGTAATTTTTTTATCCCCCGATTTCAACAATATTGAAAGAGTTACATACATACATACATATTGTTATTTATTTATATATGAGTCATTCGCAATCTGTTCCCTGATAAAAAAAACATGGAATTACCATTCAACGGGTTTTAGTCGATTTAACTTTCAAACGATTAAATCTATTCAGTGCCATGTTTGTATATTTTTGAAATATGCAACTTCGTTAAATCATATCCAAACTACTTTGAAACGAAGGACAAAATATGTAATTTTAATACAAGATACCCGGAAAAATTAATTTACCCCAAAACAAACACACACTTGTATCGCAGAAACTGTGTGCCCATGGCAATACGAATTTTTAATAAGCTACCTAAGAGCATAACTGAGTTGCCCCGGAACAAATTTAGATTTCAATTGTTTCAATGGCTTAAGAATAAAGCATTTTATTCAATTAAAGAATACTTACAATAAAAAAAATACAAACAAAATTATTCCACTGTCAAAATGACACTAAAATGTAATTAAATTTTTAAACAAACTGTATTTAATCTAGGTTTCAACATAAACAATGTAAATATTTAATTCGTTTCAGCTTAATAAATGCTTTTTAGAATATAAGCCAATGTTTGCATGCCAATGTATCTGGCTAGACATGTCATAGCACCTTAGCACTATTTTATAAGACCATTTTACCATGTCTAAAGCAAAATAAACTATTTCATTTCATTTCATTTCATTACAACAAGCAAAGGCCCACGGGTTAATTTATAATTTTATTAGGTGTTTTTGAACCCGGATGAAAAATAAAATACAAAATTTAAACACCCTCTTCGTGTAGTTGTCACTCGTAACATCAATCGCTCTATCTCGGACCGGTGTCTCGCACGGCTGTGACCCGGTTATCCGGCCTTACCCGGTGGTCATTTATCACGGGCAACCCTTGCCCTGCCCGGGTGTCGCTTGTAAGGATTTGCGGAAGAAAAATGGACAATATCGGTTGATATGTTGTTTAGTTTATAAATTGGCGGTGTTGAAAAATTACTTGTCATCAAATTTACCTAAGTACTAGCTGTTGCCTGTGAAACCATCCGTGTAGTAGAGTAGTTTGCGTAGACTATGTCCTTCCCTAGGACCCAAACTATCTGTATATCGAAATTCGTTTCAATCGATACAGTGGTTTAGACGTGATAAAGTAACAAACAAACAGAATTACTTAGAAACTTACGGATTTATAATATTAGCGGGACACGTTTAGGCTCAATGCAAGGCCGTAGATTGCAAATTTTGTGACCACAACACATACACATACTAACGTTAAGTCGGTAACAGCTTATATTAAGTATCTGTAAATACATTTTTCATCACACTTGCGCGTAAACAGTGTCGTAACATGCAGGCTACCTTGGTTGCAACCCAAAAATAAAACCCTCGACCTTAAAACCCTTAAGAAATTTTAGCCCTTAAGACACAATGTACTATTTAATAGGTACAAGTTTTTTTTTGCTTACTGTATTTGTATTATCATCCAGCTTAACATACGTGTACCAAACTTTAAATCAATCCAAAAAAAGTGGGTCAAAATTTAACCCAACAAAAACAACAGACAAGGTGAGTGAAAGCTTGTAAAAATACATTTTTTTAATTAAAGCTACAAAATATATCTACTATCGTTTGCGACAGGGTATACTCAAAAAAAGACCCTCCGAAATGGCTAAAAATTTATCACAAAACTACAAATCATACAGCACAGCAAATCCATCCGAATGTTGACGTTCATAAATTATTGTTATACCCTCATGCAAATCGGGGTTTGATGTCTTGCCTCTCAAAGTACGTTATTTATACCCCATTTGATATTGTCAAATGTTATGTGGGAGAGGAAGATCGTATCGGAAGCCGAGAATGCTGCGAATTTGAGTTTGTTTTTGGTGTTTGTGTTTGTGATATATGTAGACGACTTTGGTACATGCCGTAGACTTTTTTTTGGCATATTGTTAGGTATCAATAAAAAAAAACAATATTTGTCTGTGTTTGGTAAAATCAAATGCCAAATTGACAAATAACACAAAAAGTGGTAAGTTAGTGGTAGTGGCAATTAAATAATGGAATGGGAGGGGCGAGGCGTATGACCAACAGTAGACGTATTTGCTTATAAATATGATGATGATAATGAGTGATAAGTTAAAATAAGCTTATATGTATGTAACAACCACATATCTCTGTGTGAATACAGATAACTAGTTAAATACTAGATAGCTTAGTTATATTTTAATTTTGTATAATGGCAACACTATGTATTTTAATTTTGTATAATGCAACACTGACATTGTGAGGGAAGGGGTAGTCAAGCTAAAGTTATATAAGACGGGCCTCC
>NC_133480.1:15258260-15277647 GCF_025370935.1 Choristoneura fumiferana
GGAGAAAGCATTATCTTATTAGAAATTACTGCTTTCCGAGCGATAATGGTCCCTATTGACGTACACCCCTTGGGATTTGGGGTGGGATTCCTTTGTATGGAAGTTGTAGCATGTGGTTGTTACGTGTATGACGTTTGTAAGGGATGCTAGATGTGACAGGTTTGAGAAATAATATTAATTAAATACAATAAAGTATTTATACTACGCATTGTATATAATATAACAATAACGGACGGTTAGCCTTGACCAAATTTAAACAGAACTATATGAGAAACATTCCTCACGATGGTTTCGTTCACCGTAAAGCTCGTGGTAAATTTCAAAATTTAGTTTTGCACATGAATTTCGAAAAACTCAGAAGTACGAGCCGGTGTTTGAACTCATGATCCTCTGCTTGAGAGGGCACAGGTCATACCACTAGGCCACCACAGCTTTTTAAAAACCTGCGACGTGATTGAAGGTTATTCGCCGAAGAACTAAAGTCACCGACATAGCTGGAAAGATATGCAAGTTGAAGTGGCAATGGGCGGGCCATATCGATCGAAGAACAGATAACCGTTGGGGGAGAAGTCAAGAGTCCTCGAGTGGCGACCACGAACCGGAAGACGAAGCGTTGGCAGGCCTCCCACTAGGTGGACTAACGACATCGTGAGAGTTGCGGGAAACCGGTGTGGATGCAAGTGGCAAGTTGTCGTTCATTGTGGCGTTCTAAGGGGAGGCCTTTGTCCAGCAGTGGACGTCTTCCGGCTGATGATGATGATGCAGTGATTGAATGACGTGTGTCAAGTACCCAATCCACACTGGGCCCGCGAGAAAAGGAGAGAGAGCCTGTGCCCAGCAGTGGGACGTATATAGGCTGGGATGATGAGTCACTTTACCTGCACATGCCTGTCCTACACTTTGATCTCATCCAGCATTACTACCTCTACAGTCAATAAGCGTCGTCCCGTATTACCGCTATCTATGACACCAGGCTTTTTGCCATCGATGTGGTGTGCTGATGTAATTATTGTCTATGACATCTATCGGGTGTTGTGTTGTATTGTATTATGCGGTAATGGTCTGGGCGTTCATTATGAACATTGGATTTGTTTTGGTGGTATGCACCGCAATTATGTTATGCAGTTTGTATGAAAGATTAAGGTTAAGTAGCTTTAGGCAAACATCCTACTAACATCATAGTAAAAATAACACAAACGGGACTTATCACCCTGAAACATGAGCAATATTTACTTCGCCGTGGTCGCGAGTAGACTAACGTGTAGGGTAACAAATAAAAATGACCAAGTGCGGGTAGTTCGAGATACGAATGCCGGTACTTTTTGTGATCAAGTGCGGGTAGTTCGAAGGACTCGCGCTGCTAGGCAGACTTGACTACCCTACACTTCAGTCTACTCGTGACCACGGCTACTATAGGTAATGTGGTTGAAACGTTGAGGTAAATGTTACTTTTGTATCCGTATTTACGGGATGGGATAAAACGTTGGAATCTCAACCTTGGTCATGTGGTTACGTTTGTTTTAAATGTAACAATGAAACCACGTTTATTTTTTGGAAATTCCCATTGGAATTGGTAAACCTAAATTTCAATTCAACTTGAATTTAGTGTTACGCAAATGCAAAGCGGAGGGTAAACTTTAGTAAAAATATATTATTCACACATGTATTTCAAGACCGAAGAGCTGGCAGTTTTCGCTCAAGAGCATCATCTTGCGATCCAGCGGGAAATGCTGCCAGCATCTTTGGTACACGCAGGGTCCTTTTTAGATTTATATAGTTTAGTTTATTTAATTTTATTGTACCTCAATCATCATCATCATCCAGCCTATATACGTCACTGCTGGGCACAGGCCTCCTCTCAGGACAAGAGGGCTTGGGGCCATAGTTCCACCTCGGACCCATGCGGATTGGAACTTCACACACACCATGAATTGCTTCGCAGATTTGTGCAGGTTTCTCACAGTTTTCTGTTACACCGCAAAAGCTCGTGGTAAATTCAAATGTAATTCCCACAATGATTTCGAAAAACTCAGAGGTGCGAGCCGGGGTTTGAACCCACGAACCCTCTGCTTGAGAGGCCGATAGGTCAAACCAACTAGGCACCAGGCTTTTTCACATGCATTGACCCAATGCATGTGGAAAAATGCATTGGGTACAATGCATGCAGGGTCCATTTGATTTAAAAGTTACCACGGCTTATTGTACCTAATATACCTTTTTTATAGTTGGCCTGTATTGTTCTGGAAATAAAAACTTATGTATATTTTTCAAGATTTGACAACTTTTTTTTATTTCATTACTAGGTTTTTCCAGCCATGTCCTCTTTTGTGAAGAATACGTGTATAATTATCCCACGGGAATTTTCCTAAAGGTTTCCTTTCCTCATGATTAAAAAAAAGGAAGACATCATTATATATTCGATCTTCATAAATAGCAACTGTAAGGTGGCATGAAATTCTTTAGATCCATCTTGAAATTGACTAAATTTAGCTACAAATAATAAGCCCCTAAAAATAAATAAGCTAACCCAATATTAAGTGTCGACACTTAATAGTGGGTTCTTAGAATTATAAAAAATCTTTCTATAAAATTAATTTTAAACACTAAAAGCTTTTAAGTTAAACTTCGGACTAAATGCCTAAGTCAGCACAAAATTATGCTTTTAGTATTTCGCTAGTTTTTGCGTATTCAATTAAATACGATTTTCAAAGAGCAGTAGTGATGAGAAAATGACGGTTGGTCGGCGACGAAAAATGATTTTTAACATTTTAATTGCAGCCCGTACTTTGCCCGTTTGTTGAAGGAATACAAGCGACGACGATATTTATTTACACACCAATGACTGAATCGCCGAACGGCTGGGCATGCTCGCAATCGCATTCACCATCTCTATCTACCCTCCTCCTGTACAGTGTGATAGAGAGAAGTAACAAAAATCATTGTGATTTACTTTTAATTTTTACTAGAGTTCAGCTTCAGCCGCCTACTGAAATATCGTAGTTTTTTTTTTAAATTACTTCCGAAAGATTTATGAAATTGGCAAAAACCAGAACTAAGGCTATCTTGCAAAACTTTCCTTTTGCAGTTTGTCTTGAAAGTCACTGTTTGTATCTTTTTGTGTGTGTTTTTAGTTGAGGTATAATTTGAGATTAAACCAAACTAATTAACCAGTATTACTGGTTACCAAGACACCAAAAAATGTATAAAAAGCAAACACCGACAAATTCCCGCTTAGGCAATCAGACACAAGACATCAGAAACTAGAAAAGCTACCTCATAAAAAAGCATAAAAGAGACAAACCTAGAACTAACTCAAATAGTAATGGTGTTAGTCGGCGACTCGTCGTCGCTGCATCCCGTCTCTATAGGTACTTCAATATAAGGTCAAATCCTCACCCGAGCAATCAAACACAGAACATCAAAAACTAGAGCAGATACGCCATGAGACGAAACCTAGAAATAACCTAAATAATAATACTGTATGTTAGTCGGCGACTCGTCGCTGGATCCCATCTCTATACTTCAAACCGACAAATCCCCGCCCGGGCATGAGATCTGTTAATGTGTATAGGCGGATTAGTGTTCGGTTTTATCTTGGGCGAAGTGTACACATTGGGAATATAAAATCGGCCAAGCAGGAGTCGGACTAACGCAAGACACATCAGGTTGCTACCACCATTTTGCTCGCTAATCCTGCCGTGAAGCAGCAGTGCTTGCACTATTGTGTTTCGGCGTGGAGAGTAAGACAGCCGGTGAAATTACTGGCACTTGAGGTATCCCATCTTAGGCCTCTAGGTTGGCAACGCATCTGCAATCCCCCTGGTGTTGCAGGTGTCTATGGGCGGTGGTGATCTCTTACCATCAGGAGACCCACTTGCTCGTTTGCCATCCAGTCAAATAAAAAAAAAAAAAAACATCGACACCTCGAACGAATACTACGGTAACTGGAAATTGTACAATGAACAATGAATGATGATGAATGAATGATGTTTCAGACTATCGCAGCCATTTGTTACAAATTTTATGATTTAAATTCGGGTTTTGTTCCGCGTACCTTGATTTTAGAGAATGTTTCTAATACATAGCCAAAAAGAAGAAATAGAAGATACAGATCAGATTTATAGAAGGTTGCCTGGTCTGGTAGATCCCTTAAAGGGATAAGTCTGCCTTTGTACAAGTATCTCATAGTTTGTCAATTGTGTTTTGTTTCTTTTCTTTTGTACACTAAAGAGTTTACATACATACATACATTACTAGCATTACTTTTATAATTTGTTTTAGTTCTTGAATAAAACATTGTTCAGATTAAAGAAAAAATAACAATAATGTGTTCTAAGCCTTAGCGATTCTACATTCAATACATAGCGTTCTATATTTTTGCTAAACCCTAAGAGAAATACATACATAATTACATAATAAGGATTATTAATCGAATAACGGTCGGACAGTTTTGATTATCCAGGTTTCATACTCAAAGAGCTTTTTTACTGCCATTTTAAGGAAACCTGTGCGAAGCAATTCAATAGCGTTTGTGAAGATCCCAATCCGCTCTGGGCCTGCGTGGGCACTACGGCCCAAGTCTTATTTTGAGATTGGTATGTTTGGAGAATGAATTATTCCACATGCAATTGTTATTCAACCTAAATGAAAACCATGATGTATATTTGGGCTTTCCTATGGGAATTTATATAACCTTACATAACTTAGAAAAGTCTAAAATCCCTGATAAAGTCATCATTTATATCTCAGAAACGATTGAACTAATTAAATGAAACATAACTGTCACCGTGGAGAAATTTGCTTCCGCGTAAAAAACTGCTTCGAAATCAGTCCATCGGTTTTAGAGCTACAATGCCACCAACATACTTTGTGTCAAACTTATAACCCTCCTTTTGCTTTGGGGGTTAATAAAATACATGAGCGTAATAATTAACGGTGGTAAAAACATAAATATATTTCAGCCATACTTATATGAGATGTACGGGTAATCTTCTCATATAAGACTACTGTATCTCAACATACAATAATATTTATCAGATTTCCAACTAAAATGGGATTCGATGAGCAAAGAAGCACTTAACGCTTTGATGTCCAAACACAACCCCCTTTATTTGGAGTAAGGAAGCGGTTGTAATTTATAAGAGACAGCGAGTTTTTTTCTATGAATGTTTATAAAGGAGTTAGAAATATGGAACCAGCTTTAGCATCATCGGTGCGGTACGACTTGGAGATCTTTAAAAAACGAGCTTATCAGTCTCTCAAAGGGCCAGCAACGCACCTGTGGTACACATTTGTTGCGGGTGTCCATGGGCATCAGCGTCTTCTTGGTAACCTTACATCTTATACTGCGCTCGTCAACCCGTTTGCCAAGCGTGACAAATATTGGCAACCCCCACAATATTGATTACGAAGTAGGTCTATGTCTAACAGTGGACCTCTTGCGGCTGATATGATGATGATGAAGATGATATAGAATAGTTATTTTGAACTGTTTGAGATGTTCTCAGTAGTAGCATCTTTCACTAGAACTGAATATCAAAAAAACTGGCTAAGTGCGTATCGGACTCGAGCACCTATATTCATACAGTCAAGGGAACAATATACCTACACCGAAAATAAAAAAAAACGAACTGTCTTGAGTACAAAAAAAATAACCCGGCGGTGATTCTACGAGCGTGTCAACCGCTATCAGTTTCCTGTCACATATATCGAAAAAATAAAAGACCGTATCCAAGAAATTTTAATTAATTGTAATTGTACCGGATGTACACCATATCGTTTTGTAAAATTCTCCCATTCTACCTTACCTATTTCTTCAGTATAGCTGACAGAAAACTGATAGCAGTTGAAACGCTTGTAGAACTACCCGGGAACTATCGCGGAAAAAGAAATTCCGATCATAGCTCACTGCGTGACTCTGAGCCTCTCCAAGAGCTGCTAATCGCCTAAAACGCTTTCGCTTGTTAATTGTTGCATACTCCTTAATTAAACCAAATCGCTACCGCTCGTAACTTGTGCTTAACACTACATGTGGCCGTCCAGTTCTTTCCCTGATTATAAGCCATTAGACTTATTTTTCCGCTAATATATGATTTAGGGGCAATGATGCTATTAAACACCCCTGTAGGGTAGGTGTACATAAATAAGGATCTCTGCTTAAGTATGGTATTGATGGTGATCTAAGTATCTTGGATTTAATGTGCCTTAAGTCGGTCTTTTTGGTTATCATCATCATCATAATCCCAGTCTATATAAGTCCCACCGCTGTCCTCTCAGAATAAGACTTTGGCCGTAATTCCCACGCGGGCCCAATGAGGCTTGAGAACTTAACACATACCATTGAATCGCTTCACAGGTTTGTGCTAGTTTCCACGAAACGAAAAATATGTATACACTTACATAAATACGATGCTATATGTGTAGAATATCTAGGCAAAATATATAAACAAATATAGGTAGGCGTGCATAATATTTATAAAATTTTTTTACTTAATTTTTCGTATATATTGACAGGGTTATCGTACAAGTAATCTGACTCCACGTATGCATAGATATTTTTGGCACTTTGGAAACTTATACATATTTACGCCTTTAACTGTACTTGTGTCAGTTTACGACTGTACTACACAAGCCTAGTGTTACGGATAGAATCTATCACTTAACATTAGAACACCAGTTAGTTTTACCTCCCTAGTTTATTACTGATAGTATTACAACAATCCTACAAACAATATCGAATTAGTTGCAATAAAGGACTACGGCCAAAATTGTGCCATTAACAGTGTAAACGGTCACGGGGATGAGAAGTGGCCACTGCATCGCTCCATTAGCGATTATTGTCCAAGTTTTGCGTGGACAAAGCGCGCGGGGGGTTAGGTTGCTGGATGAGGCCAATGGGCAATGGCTTGGCGTATCCACTGAATTATTTACCTCATCTTTTTTAAGTCAGCGTCGAAGTATGGTAAAGTTTGTGTATAATAGTTAACTGCAAGCTATTGCAACTGATGGCGTAATTATTTCACTTACGTTTCTCTCACTCTCCCATTTGTTTAAAGAAAATTTTTTTTTTATTTTCATTTAGTGTTAGTAAATTTGATGCTAATCAACTCATCACTGTGTTCGACTATTATTTTTAATAGATTTCCAAAAAGCGAAGTTCTCAATTACACTTTTCAGGGTTCCACGTTAAAAAAATCCTTATAGAATCACTCGTGTAGTTAGGTACTATTGCATAATATTTATTTCGTCAACATACATAGGTAAATACAATGCATTTATAAAATTACTTTTTTTATTTTTATTTATTTAACTGTATTAGACTTAAAAAATGTACGTATAAAAATTAAATAATAATAATAAATAAACCTAAAACTGAAAATAAAATAGGTACTCGCGTACTTGTCTGTCACAGCCAATTGGTTCGCAAAGCACTAAATTGATTTGAGTTGAATTTTGTGATCCCAAATCTGTCAAATTTGTCTGATGAATATCTCCACCCTTTTTATTAATGAAAGAATAAAAATTCATGAAAGACTTCTTCCGAAAATCGAAAATAGAAATATTTTTCTTTTTAAATGCCCTATCCAGAAGTCATAACTTGCTGACAGAACTCCAGCCAAATCCTGGTACATATTTACGGCATACATAATTTATAGCCGTAGTATCGACTGCCATATTAAGCTGCCAGCACTGGAATGCACTTGTTTTGGACCAACTTTGGGACAGTTTTGTCATTAGCGCATGAGAGGGGTTAAGTTTATTACAGACTTTTTTATATATGATAGGCAATGATTAGGCGGTCACCTGATAGAAAGTAAACACCGCCGCCTATGGATGTCCATAACATAAGTTGAATAACACATGCGTTGCCGGCCTTTTAAGAAAAATGTCTAGTTTGTTGCTTTTCTGTATTAGTTTTAATTTTTTAATTAAAGTTCTGTAATACTTTACGTCTGGGGTTTGACGGCTGAACAGCCCCACAGCCCAGCAGGTTAGTATGAATTGTGACTACAATGCACGAACCGAGCGAGCGAAGCGAGCGTGCCGCGGCAGCGGCCGTCGAAGTGCCAGAACCGATATAGCGGCGTTTCACGATATGCCTAGGAATTCCATGATCTCCCTAAACTGGCCAAATAATGAAATGGCGGCGTTTCATGATATGCTACGTCACTAGGCAAATCGTTAATTATTTTTTTTTTATTCGACTGGATGGCAAACGAGCAAGTGGGTCTCCTGATGGTAAGAGTTCACCACCGCCCATAAACATCTGCAACACCAGGGGTATTGCAGATGCGTTGCCAACCTAGAGGCCTAAGATGGGATACCTCTAGTGCCAGTAATTTCACCGGCTCTCTTACTCTCCACGCCGAAACACAACAGTGCAAGCACTGCTGCTTCACGGCAGGATTAGCGAGCAAGATGGTGGTAGCAATCCGGGCGGACCTTGCACAAGGTCCTACCACCTGCAAATTTAAATGGTGAGTTTTGAACGATATGGCAGATGTCCCTTAGCAGACCTTAGCCAATTCGTGAAATTGCGCCATTTCACGTTATGCCTAGGAATTTCGTGACCTAGTACCCATAGTCAATTGGTGTTAAATTGTTGTCCCTTGATATTTATTATTTATCTTATAATCATACCAGGTCAAAATGACAGCTATCAATACATCGCCCAATGACTTCATAAACTGCAACATATGGTGACGTCACGGATCACTACGTCATATCCATATCAATTATCTACTCTTTTTGCCGTCCTCTACACCTCTATTCTTTACACAATACGCTCCAGTTTCCAAAAACAGACTGTAAGTTAACTGAAACAGTGCCAATCGCGAATTCTCCCAATTATTTTACTGGCATTTGTCTTATGGTAATGGTGTTATGGTTGGGAATGGCTTGGCTAGCTGAAAATGGAAGTTGGTAGCAATGTGTGAATCGCGTGTGTATTTAATTTCGATTTCGATGCATGCGTTAGCGCAAAGACAAGTACACAATTGAGTTTTTAAATATTAGTTGAAACCTTTTAAAGGTTCCGTAGCCAAAATGGCAAAAACGGAACCCTTTAGTTTCGCCATGTCTGTCTTTCTGTCCGTCCGTCCGAGGCACAGACTATCATCAGTGCTAGAAAGCTGTAATTTTGCACGGATATTATGTAGCAACTATGCCGTAATAATGGTAAGAAATATGTGTAAAACAATTTTTTTGGTGTATCTGCCATTGACGTAAATTGGGGGTGTTATTTTTTCGTCTAACGCTATAGTGTATCGTTGGATAGGTCTTTTAAAATGAATGCGGGGTTGCAAAGTCGATTTATCGATTTAGTTTGCGTGATATTTCTGTTCCTTTTATTATTAGTTCTGTGATCAAAGCCAAAGTCAAAATATCCTTATCCAAGTACTTACTACAAAAAAAGTTCTACATATGAAAAATCTACCACCACCGGTTCCGAAAATCCTCTGTGATGTTAAGAAGAACCACGCAAGCATCTCAACAAAGTATTTAGCTCTGTATGAACGTGGCTTAACCGGACAGTAGATTGTCCGGTCGAACGCCCGTTCACGCCCGGTCATCCGGAACAATCCGGACACATGGCGCGTCCGATAGTTCGCTGTGTCGAACGCATTCGCTTTAATTGCTGGCGATTATTTTGCAATGGTTTTTAATGGTTATTTAAGTAATGTATGTTTAAGTACCTATTGTTGTTAAGGTAAAGTCGATTGAGTTTCTTTACCACTCCAAGGTTTAACCAACCCCACCTCTAATTTGCCTAGAGTGAAACGCAAGAGCTAAATGCTGGAACAAAAAGTTTGTGAACACGGGTGCGTACAGTTGAGTTCTTAAACTTCTGAGCAAACATTTGATCAAAAATATGTCCCTAAACAAGACTCTATCCTCCTGAGTCTTGACAATTTTTAACAAATTTAGCGTTTAAGACCTAGACATTGGTGACCTGCTTTGTTATTTTGGACATTATTTCAATATTCTTAGAATTCTTTATTCAATGAACTATTTGTACTTTATAAAGTACATTCGGCCGTTACTCTTAGTGTTAATTAGTCCTTTATAAAGTACGCGAGGAGTTAGGAGGCTATTGTTAGAAGCGTAGAAACGTGTTCAGATATTTTTGATCAAATTTTTGCTCAGAAGTTTACGAACTTTACTGTACATGAACATGTTCACGCTGCAGCTGCTGGTAGCTGTTGTTTTAGAATAATATAAGGCTTCTTTTAATAATAATAATAATAATAATAATAATAATAATAATAATAAATATCATGGGACACTTGACACCAATTGACCCAGTCCCAAACTAAGCAAAGCTTGTACTGTAGATATCAGGCAACGGATAAACATACTTATATAGATAAATACATACTTAAATACATAATATTACTTAAACATCCAAGACCCAGACGTATTATTCATACAAATATCTGCCCCGGCTGGGGATCGAGCCCGGGACCTCAAGCTTCGTAGTCAGGGACTCTAACCACTTGGCCATTCGGTCATTTTTTTATCCCCCGATTTCAACAATATTGAAAGAGTTACATACATACATACATATTGTTATTTATTTATATATGAGTCATTCCGCAATCTAAGCTGATAATTCAAGCGACTAAACTTTGTACAGTTCTGTTCCTCATAAAAAAAAAACATGGAATTACCATTCAACGGGTTTTAGTCGATTTAACTTTTCAAACGATTAAATCTATTGACAGTGCCATGTTTGTATATTTGTAAAAGGAAGGACCAAATATGTAATTTTAATACAAGATACCCGGAAAAATTAATTTACCCCAAAACTAACACACACTTGTATCGCAGAAACTGTGTGCCCATGGCAATACGAATTTAATAAGCTACCTAAGAGCATAACTGAGTTGCCCCGGAACAAATTTAGATTTCAATTGTTTCAATGGCTTAAGAATAAAGCATTTTATTCAATTAAAAATACTTACAATAAAAAAAATACAAACAAAATTGTTTACTTTCAAACTGACACTAAAATGTAATTAAATTTTTAAACAAATTTACCTAAGTACTAGCTGTTGCCTGTGAAACCATCCGTGTAGTAGAGTAGTTTGCGTAGACTATGTCCTTCCCTAGGACCCAAACTATCTGTATATCGAAATTCGTTTCAATCGATACAGTGGTTTAGACGTGATAAAGTAACAAACAAACAGAATTACTTAGAAACTTACGCATTTATAATATTAGCGGGATACGTTTAGGCTCAATGCAAGGCCGTAGATTGCAAATTTTGTGACCACAACACATACACATACTAACGTTAAGTCGGTAACAGCTTATATTAAGTATCTGTAAATACATTTTTCATCACACTTGCGCGTAAACAGTGTCGTAACATGCAGGCTACCTTGGTTGCAACCCAAAAATAAAACCCTCGACCTTAAAACCCTTAAGAAATTTTAGCCCTTAAGACACAATGTACTATTTAATAGGTACAAGTTTTTTTTTGCTTACTGTATTTGTATTATCATCCAGCTTAACATACGTGTACCAAACTTTAAATCAATCCAAAAAAAGTGGGTCAAAATTTAACCCAACAAAAACAACAGACAGGGTGAGTTAAAGCTTGTAAAAATAATTTTTTTTAATTAAAGCTACAAAATTATTCTACTATCGTTTGCGACAGGGGTATACTCAAAAAAGACCCTCCGAAATGGCTAAAAATTTATCACAAAACTACAATATCATACAGCACAGCAAATCCATCCGAATGTTGACGTTCATAAATTATTGTTATACCCTCATGCAAATCGGGGGGTTGATGTCTTGCCTCTCAAAGTACGTTATTTATACCCCATTTTGATATTGTCAAATGTTATGTGGGAGAGGAAGATCGTATCGGAAGCCGAGAATTGCTGCGAATTTGAGTTTGTTTTTTGGTGTTTGTGTTTTGTGATATATGTAGACGACTTTGGTACATGCTGTAGACTTTTTTTTTGACATATTGTTAGGTATTAATAAGAAAAAAGCAATATTTGTCTGTGTTTGGTAAACTCAAATGCCAAATTGACAAATAACACAAAATAGTGGTAAGTTAGTGGTACTGGCAATTAAATAGTGGAATGGGAGGGGGGAGGCGTATGACCAACAGTAGACGTAGTTGCTTATAATATGATGATGATAATGAGTGATAAGTTAAAATAAGCTTATATGTATAACTAACTTTTGCTCGCGACTCTGCCTGCCAATAATTTGCTTATCGCTATCCCACGTGATTGGCCCTATTTTCTGGGATTAATGCTACAGTCTCAAACTATTACTAAGAGATTGAAGTGTCAAAAAGTAACAGACATACATACAGAGTCACTTTCGCATTTATTATAGATTTTATGGAAATATGGATAAATAAGAGTAGAATTGTGAACAATTTTTTATTTTATTATTATAATTTTTGTAGCGATGCCTGTCCCTTCCAAAAAAAAGTTATTTTTATTATATTTAATTAATACCTAAATTAAGTAGCGGCCATCAGTAAGTTACAAATACTTCAAATTTAATCAATATACTTGTAGTTTTTGACTAAAATGCTTCTGACACGGACGAATGGAAGGACAGAGCGACAGAAAGACACTATAAGGGTTCCGTTTTGTCGTGTCGACAATGGAGCCCTAAAAACTGTAACATTCATGTATCATGTAATATAAATGAAGATAAGTTAATTACCCAAAATATAAGACCTTTATTTGAAAACTCACTTTGAGGGGTCTAAAAAGGGAGGTGGTTAAAGTCGCGGGTCTACGGTGGATACAGGCCGCTTCGAACTGGAGAAATGGTGGTTTAAAGTCGTGTCGAACAGTGGCCGTCCCATTGCTGATATGATGATGATGATGATGATGATGAAAGTAGGTCCTATTTGACCGCATAATCGCGCAGCGAGACGGCCGGTGCTTTGCCTACCGGCCATGGAACCTCTATCTACAAAAAAAAACCTTGACAACAAATTACTACTTTTAACCCTCGACGCAAAAAGAGGGGTGTTATAAGTTTGACCGCTATGTGTGTCACGCCGCCGTCTGTCTGCCACACCGTAGCTCTTAAACGGGTGGACCGATTTGAATGCGGTTTTTTTTTAATTGAAAGCAAGTTTTAGCGATGGTTCTTAGACATGTTTTATCATAATCGGTTCAGCCGTTTTTGAGATGTTGAACTTTGAAGTGACAAAGTCGGGGGTTTTCCAACTTTTTTTTGGTTAGGTTATATTTCTATCGCACAAAAAATTAATGTTTCAGTCTTCGTGAATGTACATGTAATAATTAACGTAATAACAATAACATGCATTCCAAAACGACCAACAACATCCTTGCTGCACACTTCAACCCTCAAAACGTCAATCAACCAAAAACATACCATCAATTAGGACAAGCCTAATCCCGCCATATCCTAACCCTTTTCATGTCCATTCCATCATTTGTTAGCAGCAAATCCTCGTATCACCCCTTCCTTGATGTCGTCTTATTTATTGTCAAGGGACTATTCGGCCCTATTTGCGACTATTTGTCATTGGTAGACATGGAAAGTTGCGGTGGGTTAAAAAAAATATTACTTATTAATTATTTAGAGTGAAGTAGTTTAATTTAGTTATATATTAATGGTTATGTAAGAAGGTGGCGTTTGTCGATACAAAAAGTCCAAATTCAATATTAATTTTGTTAAATACTTAAAAAAAATATTGTGGGACACTTTGACACCAATTGACCTAGTCCCAAACTAAGCAAAGATTGTACCATGAATACTAGGCAACGGATAAACATATTTACATAGATAAATAAATACATAATTACATATCCAAGGCCCGAGAACAAACATTTGTTTTATTCATACAAATATGTGCGCCAGCCGGGAATCGAACCCAAAATTATTATTTTTTATTCGACTGGATGGCAAACGAGCAAGTGAGTCTCCTGATGGTAAGAGATCACCACCGCCCATAGACACCTGCAACACCAGGGGATTGCAGATGCGTTGCCAACCTAGAGGCCTAAGATGGGATACCTCAAGTGCCAGTAATTTCACCGGCTGTCTTACTCTCCAAGCCGAAACACAACAGTGCAAGCACTGCTGCTTCACGCCATTAGCGAGCAAGATGGTGGCAGCAATCCGGGCGGACCTTGCACAAGGTCCTACCACCTGCAAAATATTAAAGGAAGGTAAGTATTCCTTTCCATACTTCAAAAGAAAAAGCAGAACCGTGTTTATGAACAAGTTGTCCATCTGTCTGTCTGACAATAATGTCAGCCTGACAATTTTTAGCGCGTAAAGGTATCAAGCTGAAATCAACATCGAATAGGCACTCGGGTATGCACCCCTAAAAATCAAACTTCTAAGTCACCTAATCGAAAGATGTCATTATTAAACATGTTTCCATACAAATTTAGCAATTCGAAAAACTAACAAGGTAGCTTGTAGACTTATAGCACAACATAGGAAAAAATCTGAAAATGTTTTTTTTTAATAGCAATTTCTTTATGTGACAACGTGTATTTTGCTTAGGAGACGGGCCACTAGAATACTTAGTTCAACGACAATACAATACAATACAGACATTCTTTATTGCACACCATAAATCAGTACAAAAAACCTATAATATAAATACTCAGATGATATTCAAATGTCCAGAATACGCCGACATTCGACAAATATCGCATCGAGAATCACGTTCCCCTTAGACACGTTATTTCCATGGTATCAGTCATGTGACCCACTGGTGTTAATACAGGGTGACTTATTGGACCCATAGCTCATCGGACCCGGGCATCTCTAATGGGGCCACTTACGGCTTCCGTTTAAAATCTTTTCCGATGATTAAAGGGTCCAAGGAAATGGTGCTGCTGAAGATAGGGGTGGGTTGTGACTGTTTCAAACAGATATGTGATTCCTGTTGGTCCTATGTTTCATCATCATCGTCATCGTATTAGCTGTACGACGTCCTGGTGGTAATAGGTCTCCAGAGACATCCAATTGATCAACATGAGGGTCCTAAATTAATGCATGTAAATAATTTATTGTACCATCATCATGATAGATGAAATGAAAGGAAATTGCTTATTCCAAGTCGTGAGTAAGCGCTGAAATTACGTCTGAGTACACAATAAACCGATCGGCCATTCTCATTTTATCGTGCACCTGTCTAATTACCGTACCGCTTTTTTGTCATGCAAAAGCGACACGACAACGCAACTGAGTGCACATCTAGAAAAGGGATGGCTGCCATTTACATTTATCTGTGCACTCAAGTCTAATTACCGTGTCACTAGTGCGGTAAAAAAGCGGTACGGTAATTAGACAGGTGCACAATAAAATGTGAATGGCCGTGATATACTACACTATTGACTCGATTATAATACAAATAGATCTGAATAGATCGCTTAAATACTACCTAAACATAATACAATATCGTGCTAATTAATAATTAACTTAAATGACTAAACTAGGATACTAAAGTAGCCTGTATCTTAGGCAAATAATAATGTGGGCTTAGAACATTTGCCTATAGATACGTACGCCATTGTTGCGATATAGACATATATAGACAATGTAAGAATAAATTAAATTATAAATAATTCTGTCAACATAATAATAATTTAAAATTAGTTAGTGTTTTAAATATAATGTGACAATGTAGTTAATTTATTAATCAAGTGTATTTTGTTTCTTTGATGTGTATTTTTTTTGTATTTTCTATGAGTTATGTTATTTGAAATAAATTAATATTATTATCATTCCAGCCTGTATAAGTCCCACAGCTGGGCACTGGCTTCAACTCAGTATGACAGGGCTTCAGCCGTAGTTCCCACGCGGGCCTAAGGCGGATTGAGAACATTACACACACCATTCTCACTATGTTTTCCTTCACCGTCTCGTGGTAAATTGCAAATATGAATTTGCACGCGAATTTCGAAAAAAAAACACAGAGGTGGCCCGGATTTGAACTCACGATCCTCTGTTTGAGAGGCAATAATAAACCATTGTCACTAAAAAAAATTGTTTACTTAATCTGTTTATTTCAATAAATAATAAAAATCTTCCGCGTTGCTTCTAATCTTTATTTTAGAGATTTTAACGAATCTAATTATTATTTTTTAGACAAATTTTAAAATGACATTAATTGTTGGATATACCTACCTAGTCAGAAAGGTTTATCGGCGCATTTCTTTATACTTACTTAAATGTTTATCATTTGCTTTCCAGTTTTGTTGCGCAATGAGTCAAAAGCACTTGCATAGTTATTCAAAGCGCGGGGCAGAGCGTGCCCGCTAGTGCGTGCTACGACTATTGACTATCAATATAAAATCTCCACAAAATAGAATCACCTATTCACTGTTTGTATATCAAAACAGATAACCGTTGGGGGAGAAAAGTCCTCGAGTGGCGACCACGAACCGGAAGACGAAGCGTTGGCAGGCCTCCCACCAGGTGGACTGACGACATCGTGAGAGTAGCGGGAAACCGGTGGATGCAAGTGGCGAGTTGTCGTTCATTGTGGCGTTCTAAGGGGGAGGCCTTTGTCCAGCAGTGGACGTCTTCGGGCTGATGATGATGATGATGATGATGATATCAAAACATACAAAATTCATACTTTTATCAGTACAAACAGCGGGAACACTTGACACACATCCAATCCAGCTTGACATCAATTGGAACCCATCTTACAAACACATCAGCGGGTCCTCAAGTTTCACGTATTGAATAAACATTCTAATAAATGATATCTTTTGGACAAAACATTACTTGGATGGTTGTCACGGCCATTTTGAAAAGGGCTCGGACTTGACGGGCCAACAATTTCAGGGTTGTCACTGCAGTGAACGACAAATATTTGGCGAATTCTTTTAGGGGAAGATTGGTTTAAAGCTTCGATATTGGTTGACAGAGCTATGCAATTATGAGTTGGGATGTAAAAATCGGGAGGTTGAAAAGGTTTTTTCCTCGTTTTAGGAATCTTGGTCCCGTGCGAATTTCACTGAATCCGTCTGTATCTTGTCAATGTTTGAAAGAAAATCTTCAGACGTACGTACTATTTCAGGAAATCCTTAGAAAAATATTACTTAATTTATTCGCAATGGCTACGGAACCCTATTTTGGACGTGTTCGACACGCTCTTGGCCGGTTTTTTTATCGATTCTGGAAAATATAACCACCAGTTTGTCTCTTGAGATTTTTTTAAAACAATGTTTTTCGGGTGGGTTTATAAATCCTATGCGGCACTTAGAGATAGATGTGACACAGTGAGATAGATTAAACATTTAGTCACTATAAAATAAATGGATTTATTATAAAACTAACCGAGCCTTAGCTTACTTGCTATAATTAAAAAATCTTAGATTTCGTTGAGCAAAAGTACTGCAGATAAAAACAAACAAAGTTAGTTATTCAAAATAATTTACAATAAAAACTTTATTCTTCAAGTGAGTAGAAATGGAAAATACTTAATTTTGACCATTCGACTTTTCTGACGTCAACCCTGTCATCAGATGACAATCGCTCAAAAACCGGACGTCTCCGGCGGCCATCTTGCTCCCGTGACGTCCAATATCCCTTCCCCCCCCGTACCCGCTATCGCACAGGGCGAGGTGACAGTTCAGTCTTATGCCCAATTATATTTCACAGATATGTTAGGAAGACGTTGTGAGAAGTAGCTTGGTCAGTCAAAAAAAAATGAACGGTCAGTCAAATAAGTGGTCTATCAATTTTTAAGTTCAAATTACTCGTAATATTACAACAACAAACAATTAACAATTAACATGATGAACCTATCCTATGAAGACACGGAAAACATTATTAAGAGAATACAGTAACTTAACACACACACACACACACACACACACACACACACACAACAACTTATAACTTTTATGTTTTAGTTTTCAACAAAAAAAAGCTGTTTTGGATTACGTTTTTAGTTTTGGATTATGTATTCTTTTTTAGAGGCTAATTAAATATTTTTCTTTATTGTTTCTGTTCCTTAAACATAGTTGCCATTTGCCGCTAACCATTGTTTCATGTAAATCGTATTTTTTACCCCATTTTATTCTGCATCTTTAATATTTTTGGAAATAAAACTATTTGTATTTGTAAATGAAGTCGCTAAGGTCGAATTTGGAAGTTGTCAGACACATCTATTGGCATATTGTTTAATATGACATGCAAACGGTTATCAATTTTAGGGTGGTAGACATATTTGGATGACCGCTAAAAACCTTCAATCAAAATTTTACCCACACTTTGGGCTCTCCAACAGTTTACTTACAACAGTCTGCAATTGTTTGAAAAATGTCGCGGACAGATTAGTGTCGGGGTAAAAAAGTTGATTGGCCCACCTATATCTGATTACCGGGTTAGTTAAGTAAAGAAAGCAAAAAAATACTTACATACTAGGCATTATTATTAAAAACCGGCCAAGAGCGTGTCGGACACGCCCAAAATAGCGCCATTTCACGATATGCCTAGGAATTTCGTGATCTGGCGGATTTTACAAGCGGCCGCCGACATATACAAAGCATTGTGTGTTAAGTTGCTTCGTACTCATTGTAGGTACATACAAGTTTGGCTTATTTAGGGACTAGGTTAGTGTGAATATTTTTAATTTTTATTTATTTATTTGCATATTAATGATGTAAACGGCACATATGGCACATTAACATCAAACGTCTTTATCCCAATAACCCGAAGATCAATCAACAGACATGTATTATGTAGGCGGTACAGTGCGCGCCGGGTAGTCGTGTTAAGTTTGCATTATTAATGGTTCATTTAGTTCACACTAACCGAGCGGCTTTCTCGATCCCTTTGGGTTTGGGATAGGGATGGGATAAACCACATCGATAAGTTTTGGGTTGAATATTTAGATAACCTAACCTAATCAAGCAAAAGTTGGAAAATCCCCGACTTTGTCACTTCAAAGTTCAATATCTCAAAAACGGTTTAACCGATTTTAATGAAACATGTCTACGAACACCGCTTAAAAACCTGTATTCAAATAAAAACAAACCGCATTCAAATCGGTCCACTCGTTTAAGAGCTTCAGTGTTCTGGTGTAACAGACAAACTTATAACACCCCTCTTTTTGCGTCGGGGGTTAAAAAACCACATAACTAAAATACTGAGGCTGCTTTCACCAGTGATGTACGGGGTAGTCAGCGGTGCGAGGATGTGTTTTTTTTTAATTTATTTATTTAAATAAGAAATGCAAATACATTGTACCTTAAATTAAATGTTCGCCAAATTGTGAGACAGTTTGTTGGTGAGGATGTGGAACGTTATGACTGTTTTCCGCCAGACTTGTGCGAGGTAGCTGAGCGATGGTAGGCGAGGATCGTACCGAGGCGCTCTTTTCAAATAAGCAAGCGAGGTA
>NC_133480.1:15277747-15304085 GCF_025370935.1 Choristoneura fumiferana
TTCCATGGTATCAGTCATGTGACCCACTGGTGTTAATACAGGGTGACTTATTGGACCCATAGCTCATCGGACCCGGGCATCTCTAATGGGGCCACTTACGGCTTCCGTTTAAAATCTTTTCCGATGATTAAAGGGTCCAAGGAAATGGTGCTGCTGAAGATAGGGGTGGGTTGTGACTGTTTCAAACAGATTTGTGATTCCTGTTGGTCCTATGTTTCATCATCATCGTCATCGTATTAGCTGTACGACGTCCTGGTGGTAATAGGTCTCCAGAGACATCCAATTGATCAACATGAGGGTCCTAAATTAATGCATGTAAATAATTTATTGTACCATCATCATGATAGATGAAATGAAAGGAAATTTCTTATTATTCAAAATTTGTTTACACAAAGTCGTGAGTAAGCGCTGAAATTACGTCTGAGGTGTTAGTACACAATAAACCGATCGGCCATTCTCATTTTATCGTGCACCTGTCTAATTACCGTACCGCTTTTTTGTCATGCAAAAGCGACACGACACTGCAACTGAGTGCACATCTAGAAAAGGGATGGCTGCCATTTACATTCATCTGTGCACTCAAGTCTAATTACCGTGTCACTAGTGCGGTAAAAAAGCGGTACGGTAATTAGACAGGTGCACAATATAATGTGAATGGCCGTGATATACTACACTATTGACTCGATTATAATACAAATAGATCTGAATAGATCGCTTAAATACTACCTAAACAAAATACAATATGGTGCTAATTAATAATTAACTTAAATGACTAAACTAGGATACTAAAGTAGCCTGTATCTTAGGCAAATAATAATGTGGGCTTAGAACATTTGCCTGTAGAGATACGTACACCATTGTTGCGATATAGACATATATAGACAATATAAGAATAAATTAAATTATAAATAATTCTGTCAACATAATAATAATTTAAAATTAGTTAGTGTTTTAAATATAATGTGACAATGTAGTTAATTTTATTAATCAAGTGTATTTTGTTTCTTTGATGTGTATTTTTTTTGTATTTTCTATGAGTTATGTTACTTGAAATAAATTAATATTATTATCATTCCAGCCTGTATAAGTCCCACAGCTGGGCACTGGCTTCAACTCAGTTTGACAGGGCTTCAGCCGTAGTTCCCACACGGGCCTAAGGCGGATTGAGAACATTACACACACCATTCTCACTATGTTTTCCTTCACCGTCTCGTGGTAAATTGCAAATATGAATTTGCACGCGAATTTCGAAAAAAAAACAGAGGTGACCCGAATTTGAACTCACGATCCTCTGTTTGAGAGGCAATAATAAACCATTGTCACTAAAAAAAAAAAAATACTTAATCTGTTTATTTCAATAAATAATAAAAATCTTCCGCGTTGCTTCTAATCTTCATTTTAGAGATTTTAACGAATCTAATTATTATTTTTTAGACAAATTTTAAAATGATTATTATTGTTGGATATACCTACCTAGTCAGAAAGGTTTATCGGCGCATTTCTTTATACTTACTTAAATGTTTATCATTTGCTTTCCAGTTTTGTTGCGCATTGAGTCAAAAGCACTTGCATAGTTATTCAAAGCGCGGGGCAGAGCGTGCCCGCTAGTGCGTGCTACGACTATTGACTATCAATATAAAATCTCCACAAAATAGAATCACCTATTCACTGTTTGTATATCAAAACAGATAACCGTTGGGGGAGAAAAGTCCTCGAGTGGCGACCACGAACCGGAAGACGAAGCGTTGGCAGGCCTCCCACCAGGTGGACTGACGACATCGTGAGAGTAGCGGGAAACCGGTGGATGCAAGTGGCGAGTTGTCGTTCATTGTGGCGTTCTAAGGGGGATGCCGTTGTTCAACAGTGGATGTCTTTCGGGCTGATGATGATAATGATGATGATATATCAAAACATACAAAATTCATACTTTTATCAGTACAAACAGCGGGAACATTTGACACACATCCAATCCAGCTTGACATCAATTGGAACCCATCTTACACACATCAGCGGGTCCTCAAGTTTCACGTATTGAATAAACATTCTAATAAATGATATCTTTTGGACAAAACATTACTTGGATGGTTGTCACGGCCATTTTGAAAAGGGCTCGGACTTGACGGGCCAACAATTTCAGGGTTGTCACTGCAGTGAACGACAAATATTTGGCGAATTCTTTTAGGGGAAGATTGGTTTAAAGCTTCGATATTGGTTGACAGAGCTATGCAATTATGAGTTGGGATGTAAAAATCGGGAGGTTGAAAAGTTTTTTCCTCGTTTTAGGAATCTTGGTCCCGTGCGAATTTCACTGAATCCGTCTGTATCTTGTCAATGTTTGAAAGAAAATCTTCAGACGTACGTACTATTTCAGGAAATCCTTAGAAAAATATTACTTAATTCATTCGCAATGGCTACGGAACCCTATTTTGGACATGTGTCGACACGCTCTTGGCCGGTTTTTTTATCGATTCTGGAAAATATAACCACCAGTTTGTCTCTTGAGATTTTTTTTAAAACAATGTTTTTCGGGTGGGTTTATAAATCCTATGCGGCACTTAGAGATAGATGTGACACAGTGAGATAGTTTAAACATTTAGTCGCTATATAATATGGATTATTATAAAACTAACCGAACCTTAGCTTACTTGCTATAATTAAAAAATCTTAGATTTCGTTGAGCAAAAGTACTGCAGATAAAAACAAACAAGTTTATTGTAAATTCAAAATAATTTACAATAAAAACTTTATTCTTCAAGTGAGTAGAAATGGAAAATACTTAATTTTGACCATTCGACTTTTCTGACGTCAACCCTGTCATCAGATGACAATCGCTCAAAAACCGGACGTCTCCGGCGGCCATCTTGCTCCCGTGACGTCCAATATCCCTTCCCCCCCCCCGTACCCGCTATCGCACAGGGCGAGGTGACAGTTCAGTCTTATGCCAATTATATTTCACAGATATGTTAGGAAGACGTTGTGAGAAGTAGCTTGGTCAGTCAAAAAAAAATGAACGGTCAGTCAAATAAGTGGTCTATCAATTTTTAAGTTCAAATTACTCGTAATATCACAACAACAAACAATTAAGAATTAACATGATGAACCTATCCTATGAAGACACGGAAAACATTATTAAGAGAATACAGTAACTTAACATACACACACACACACAACAACTTATAACTTTTATGTTTTAGTTTTCAACAAAAAAAGCTGTTTTGGATTACGTTTTTAGTTTTAGATTATGTATTCTTTTTTAGAGGCTAATTAAATATTTTTCTTTATTGTTTCTGTTCCTTAAACATAGTTGCCATTTGCCGCTAACCATTGTTTCATGTAAATCGTATTTTTTACCCCATTTTGTTCTGCATCTTTAATATTTTTGGAAATAAAACTATTTGTATTTGTAAATGAAGTCGCTAAGGTCGAATTTGGAAGTTGTCAGACACATCTATTGGCAATATTGTTTTATGTATGACATGCAAACGGTTATCAATTTTAGGGTGGTAGACATATTTGGATGATGGTACTACCTGGGCCAATCAACTATTTTACCCACACTTTGGGCGTCTCCTAACATGTTTACTTACAAAAGTCTGCAATTGTTTGAAAAATGTCGCGGACAGATTAGTGTCGGTAAAAAAGTTGATTGGCCACCTATATCTGATTACCGGGTTAGTTAAGTAAAGAAAGCAAAAAATACTTACTTATACTAGGCATTATTATAAAAACCGGCCAAGAGCGTGTCGGACACGCCCAAAATAGCGCCATTTCACGATATGCCTAGGAATTTCGTGATCTGGCGGATTTTACAAGCGGCCGCCGACATAATATACAAAGCATTGTGTGTTAAGTTGCTTCGTACTCATTGTAGGTACATACAAGTTTGGCTTATTTAGGGACTAGGTTAGTGTGAATATTTTTAATTTTTATTTATTTATTTGCATATTAATGATGTAAACGGCACATATGGCACATTAACATCAAACGTCTTTATCCCAATAACCCGAAGATCAATCAACAGACATGTATTATGTAGGCGGTACAGTGCGCGCCGGGTAGTCGTGTTAAGTTTGCATTATTAATGGTTCATTTAGTTCACACTAACCGAGCGGCTTTCTCGATCCCTTTGGGTTTGGGATAGGGATGGGATAAACCACATCGATAAGTTTTGGGTTGAATATTTAGATAACCTAACCTAATCAAGCAAAAGTTGGAAAATCCCCGACTTTGTCACTTCAAAGTTCAATATCTCAAAAACGGTTTAACCGATTTTAATGAAACATGTCTACGAACACCGCTTAAAAACCTGTATTCAAATAAAAACAAACCGCATTCAAATCGGTCTACTCGTTTAAGAGCTTCAGTACAACAGACAAACTTATAACACCCCTCTTTTTGCGTCGGGGGTTAAAAAACCACATAACTAAAATACTAAGGCTGCATTTCCACCAGTGATGTACGGGGTAGTCAGCGGTGCGAGGATGTGTTTTTTTTTAATTTATTTATTTAAATAAGAAATGCAAATACATTGTACCTTAAATTAAATGTTCGCCAAATTGTGAGACAGTTTGTTGGTGAGGATGTGGAACGTTATGACTGTTTCCGCCAGACTTGTGCGAGGTAGCTGAGCGATGGTAGGCGAGGATCGTACCGAGGGCGCGTAGCGGGCTCTTTTCAAATAAGCGAGCGAGGTACGGTGATGGACTGAGTACTTCGCAACATACGTTCCTCGCACAGATCCTTCTCTTGTTTGTATATACAAAAACCTCGTTACGCTGAGCAGACCCTATACTTCGTGGTGCAAAATGGGAACTTTGTATCTTAAGATTGGTTTTTGGAATCTTTTTGTATTTTTTATTTCAATTCCAAATTTTTACTTTTACGGTCATCCCGTAAAATCTAAATTGAAAATACAAACTGAAATATAGATGCACAGAAAAACCAGAAAAATAAGACCAGCACTGGGAATCGAACCCAGGTCCTCGGTATTCCGTACCGCGTGCTATACCGCTACGCCACTGCTGGTCACTTTGTATCTTGTCGTCCCGCTGACACTTATATTATTAACTATGAGAGTGAGAGGGACTAACTAACTTCGATTTCAAATTTCGTAGTAGCTCCCCAGTTTCCACTAGAATTGCGCTCAGCGAGGATAGCTAAATGAAGCATTTCTATTGGTTCATAACAAACACATTCCTAGCAACGCATCCTCACACGTCTTTGGTGAAAACGCAACCTAATAGGAAGGAAGTATTATTTAGTCACTTCAATTTAATTTATCCTCTGTGTTACTTTAATTTCATGTAATAATGGATTTAGATTCTGAAATAAATGATTTTATTATCATTATAACCAGAAAAACTTACCGAGCTACAAATACAAAAACTTGCTCGTATATCTAGGCTCTTGAACCAACTAGATTTGTTTAAAAACCCTCTTTTTGTGTTAGGCGCTAAACCGATTAAATATTTAATATTTTATCGATATCGATATTTTAAACATCTTTCCCAACCCTCAACTGATGTTTAGTCAGTGCAATCGCCGATCTGATTAATAGTGTTCGCGTGAAATGTTTAATCTTTACCGTGATTCACCCCTTTGCTCTCGCCGTTGCATTAACTATCGATGTTTGTGTGCCTATGGTAAAACGGATGGCCCCGCGGTTGGAGCGTGGATCACTCGCTCGTGAGGTTAAGCAACGATTGCTTTGGACAGGTGTTGGATGGGTGACCGTTGTAGATTTTTTTTACAATAATTCTACCAATTTTGACTAGACGTATCATTATGTTTGTCAACTTATTTAAATGCGAAAGTTTGTAAGTCTTTTTCATTTTGTTTGTTTGATCATCACTTCTAAGCGGCTGAACTGATTTTGATGAAATTCGGTATACATATAGGAGTCCCCGGGACGGACATGAGATAGTTTTTACCCCGCAAAATTGCATAGTCCCACGAGACAGCGATAAACTAATGCAAGCAGGCAGAGTCGCGGGCAACAGGCTAGTAATATGCAAAAGAATGTTTGTATGTTACCTCTTCCCGACTAAACCGCTGAATCGATTTAAACGAAATTTTGTATGGAGATAGTTTCAGTCGTTGTTAAGGACGTAGGATAGTATTTATTCCAGATAATTGCATAGTGCTCGTGGGATACCGATAAACAATTATTTTGCAGACGAAACCGAGAACAAAAACTAATTTACAACAATTACACAAATGTCTTCTGAATAAACATTGTAAAAACGTTGTTAGTTAATCATGCAAGAATTTCTGAACTAATTTAAATGAAACTTTGAACGCAGAGAGTTAGTCCCGCGAAAGGACGTCAGCGTTTCAAGTAACAGACAGACAGGTTACTTTCACATTTATAGTGTTACTAAAAAAGTCATAAACCAAAGTTTAAATACATAGGTACATTCGTTTTAATATAACAACATAAACCATCGCTTAAAAGTTTAACCCCTTTAAAAGTTTAAGCAAATGTTCACACCAAAGTAAATGTACAAAAAACCGAACCAGAATAATACAAAGTTAACAAGAAAAGGCAAACGGAAGGTACGAGTGTGAAATCAACTGCATAATCAGCTCAAATATTGGCGAAGGGAATAGAGAAAACAAAGGGCGTCTTGGTTATTGGGTAAGTAAAACGGTGCTTTTTAGTCTATAAATAACTGTAATTTAAAGTTTTTTGGCAATAAACATTTTTTTATTGAATCATGCATTACTTTGGAGGTCCATATCAATTAACTAAAAACAATTACTACTACCAACTTTAACTTCAACAATTAGACGACCAGATGGCCTAGTGGTTAGAGAACCTGGCTACGATGCTTGAGGTCCCGGGTTCGATTCCCGTGTCGGGGCAGATATTTGTATGAAAAATACGAATGTTTGTTCTCGGGTCTTGGATGTTTACTATGTATCTATCTATATAATTATATTTATCCGCTGCTTAGTACCCATAACACAAGCTTTGCTAAGCGTACTTTGGGACTAGGTCAATTGGTGTGAATTGTCCCGTGATATTTATTTATTTATTTACTTGAACAAACCTTAAATTATTTATTTCATGAAATAGCCATGCACATTTCTTAAAAGTACCCATCCACAAAAGCTGAATATTATTTATAATACTTAATCATTGTTCTGTAGTCTGATTTGTAATGAACATTGAAATCTATTTCGAGGAGGAGATCCTAAAGCACAGGTTTTAATACCTATTTAGGGAGTGGAGTTCTAGTTCTAAGGAATCTATTGTAATGATGTTTTTTAAATAAATTATATTATTATTACTTTGTACTAAACAACATTTAGCATGGTGAGCGGTTGTGTTGCTCTGAAGATGAAGGTTGAGTTGAGTTCGAAACCCGTCAGTGCTGTGAGGTGCTGGTTATAATTGAGTTTTTGATAAAAAAATATTCTAACAATCAGTAGTTTTAAGATGATCAATACGAATATTTATTTTGTTTGATAAAGTTACATCAAAAATTAAATAACAAAATGTACAGCCGTGGAATGAAAAGGTTGACACTTAAGGTTTGTTTTTGCTTGCTGACATAATTCCGTCATAATGTCATTGAAAAAGGTATTATATGCTTGCAACGTGTGATTTTTGTGTGTTCTCACAACTTGGAGGTGAAGGAGCTGCATATAAACACATATTTGTTCCATAGACATAGCTATTATGAGGCCGTACGTAAGCGAAGTAATTTCATTGTTTTTAGTTCTATAAGTAATTCTATTCTGTATTTGGACGACCGCGGATGACCAAGTGGTTAGAGAACCTGGCTATGAAGCTTGATTGTTTGTTCTTGGGGTCTTGGATGTTTAATATGTATTTATTTATATAAGTATGTTTATCCGTTGCCTAGTATTCATAGTACAAGCTTTGCTTAGTTTAGGACTGGGTCAATTGGTGTCGTCCTATGATATTATTTATATTTATTTTATAACAGTTTTTTTCATAAATAGCTACGATGTAGCTACTTTCGCGGGACACACAACATTGTGTATATTGTATTTAATATTTTCATGTGTTTTTCTGTAATTTTTTATTTTTTTTTTTATTTGTGTTAATTTTGCTGTATATGTGTGTCTTCTGTGTAAGTGAATAAATGTCTTCTTTCTTTCTTTCTATATGAATAAATCTATTTATCTTGACGGGATTTAGATCAGATCTAATATGAATGCGCTTTCATAAATAAATAAACGCCAAAAACAATATTTCAAGGTGTAACCCCACCACATCATTTGTCAAAGTAACTTTCAATAATAATCCGATGTATGACTTCATATTAAAGATTAAAGAAAATACAGATGCGGGATCTTTTATTTGTTTTATTTATTTGACGGCGTAGTTATCAGTAATTTTACGGTTTACACCTTTGACGGTTACTGAGAATACTTATGTCGGTTGTTATATTATATTGACAAACCTCTTTTTTTTATATATATTTTTGAAATTCTAAATATATTATTTATCTACTTGTTACCTATTCTATGCCACTCTGACAGTTCTGACAAATGACAATGAGATTACATAAAAACAAACATAAAAATTTTCAATTTGTAGTTCTAATAAATACACTAGCAGTTGGGCCAATCAACTTTTTTACCGACACTAATCTGTCCGCGACATTTTTCAAAAAATTGAAGATTTTTTGTAAGTAAAAATGTTTTTTCTGTAATTTAATAGATGGTGTACATGAATACATGCCAGCCTACGTAATTTCAACCTATTAAACCGTGAAATATCTTGTTGGAAGTACGATTTTTTGGTAACGCCAGAGACAATTTTGGTAACGCAGGAGACGCCCAAAGTGTCGGTAAAATAGTTGAATGTCCCAGTTATGTAATTTTTCTGGAAAGTATTCCGATGTTTATGTAACTCATACAGGTTATAGAAGTATACCATGAAGACTATTTCGATATAAATAATAATAATAAATAATCATAAATATCATGGGACACTTGATACCAATTGACCTAGTCCCAAACTAAGCAAAGCTTGTACTATGGATACTAGGCAACGGATAAACATACTTATATAGATAAATACATACTTAAATACATATGAAACATCCAAGACCCGAGAACAAACATCCGTATTAGTCGTACAAATATCTGCCAGAACCTCAAGCTTCGTAGTCAGGTTCTCTAACCACTTGGCCATCCAGTCGTCAAAATTAGGTAATATTGAGGACCTTGTGCTAGTGCGAAATACTTTTAAACTTTCATTACATCGCTCGCTAATGCATTTGTTTATAATTCCTAATCCCCAACAGTCTCACTTGTTTTAAACATTATTTTTCTAACATTGCATCTTTATCTTTGAAACCTATGAGTGGACTGTAATAATAACTAAAAGCAAACGAAGAAATAATATGATTGAATTGAATTGAATTCTAATTTGACATTTTAAATTTATTTATTTTTTATTCTCGCTGACTATTTATTATACTTAATAAGATTTATTTATTTTGTATACATTTGACGATCCTTTTGTGAATTTCTTGTAATTAACTGACATGTGCTTATAATGTATTTTTTCAAAAGGTAATAAATAAATCTAATCTAATCTAATCTGATGAAATTGAAATATACTTGATTACACAACCACACAATACGACGCAATAATGACAAGTAACAGAAAAATATACAAATAAAGAAACTTTACAAAAAATACAACAAAAAAGTATAAAACTCCAAGGAGTTTGCTACAATCTTTTTTATTTACTAACGCATCTATTACACATTCAATCCACAAACTTCATATCTGCATACATGAGCGGTACCTTCGGAAAAAATTTCAATATTATGATTTATGACATAATACCGAATGGCATACTCCTATGTATTCGACCAGTATACACTGAACCCTCGCGCCATACAAAGCTGTAAACGAGCGGGTCCACAAATAAATGGTAAATACAACAATAAATATTTCTGCTCCCCCAAGGTATGCAAAAATATCACCCAGATATGCGATATTTGGGATAATACTGAAATAGCATCGCATTTTCTTTGGTATAAATCTTTTTCTTAATATAGTTGAGTGGTATTGAGAAATATGGTGATTTTCGATACGAATTTACCAGTAGTTTTAATAAAAATGATAGGTTAAACAAGATGCCATTTTGTTGATTGCATGAGATAGATACCTATGTATTGAAACGTCGTCACTAATTTTAAAAAACTCGTAGGTACGGTCCAGCACTTTAATCCATGAGCCAACATGGAACCATTTCACAGTCAACGTCATAGTGATATCGCATTAATTAACAAGGAAAATCGTAATGACTTTTTTTTCAAAAGGTTCCATTATGGCTCATGGATCTGAAGAAGTAAATCATATAAGAAGAAAATCCTTCCGTTTGTTAGTTAGGATTTCAAAGACAGACAGACGGACAAACCTTGGCATCAAACTTATAACACCTTTTTGCATCAGGGGTTAAAAAAGTGTCTTAACAGATAGCCGGATAATGATTAATCCTATCCTATGGTTTCTTTTTTCTTTCGAAGTACAGAAAACTGAATAAAATTAAAAAATAACCTAACCAATAAAAACATTAAACTACCGTGAGACTCACTCATATTAAATATAATGACCCGGATAACTCACGTCTTAAATCGAGTTTAGCTCGACATGTTTCGGGCTAATCCGTAGCCCTTCGTCTTCGGAGCAACGCGACTCAGCGGCTGCTGCAACACGCGCACTGTCGATTTAAGACGTGAGTTATCCGGGTCATTATATTTAATATAAGCAATAAAAAGTTGGCAAAACGACTTTGTCAATTCAAAGTTCAATTTTTCAAACACGGCTAATTCGATTTTCATGACAAATGTCTAAAAACCATCGCTAGAAAACCTGATTTCATATAAAAAGAAACCGCATTCAAATCGGTCCACCCGTTTAAGTGCTACGGTGCCACAGACAGACACACAGGCATACACAGACATACAGACACACATAGCGGTCAAACTTATAACACCCCCCTTTTTGCGTTGGGGGTTAAAAACAGAACTATTTATATTCCAATACTGAAAAAGCCAATGGTGCTACGGCGTAGCACTCGTGTCGTGACGCGATGTAGAATCTACGGAAATGTGTTCGTAGAAGGGCGAAAAATCCAGAATGCATTTTACAACGTGTACACAATCCACTTTTTTATTGGATTCTGAATCATACATATTGTAAAAAGTTCTTTAATATACACCGTATTTTTTTTTTAAATCCGTTAACTTCGGCTTATGACTCAGTTCATCATCGCAGCCTATATACGTCCCACTGCTGGGCACAGGCCTCCTCTCAGATGAGAGAGCTTGGGCAGTAGTTCCCACGCGGGCCCAGTGCGGATTGGGAACTTCACACACACCATTGAATTGCTTCGCAGGTACGTGCAGGTTTCCTCACGATGTTTTCCTTCACCGTAAAGCTTGTGGTAAATTTTAAATGTAATTCCGCACATGAATTTCGAAAAACTCAGAGGTGCGAGCCGGGGTTTGAACCCACGATCCTCTGCTTGAGAGGCCATAGGTCAAACCACTCGGCCACCACGGCTTTATGACTCAGTTAATTGATATGAATTACCTGATAATTAACTTTTTCGCGATATTGAAAAAAAAACTTTGTTTTTCTGTCATATCGTAGCTCCATATTAATTGTTAATTGTTAAGTAAACAAACTTGTCAAGTGACATTGACGTGACACATAGATAGGCGTCAAAAAAACCACATAGGTATTTACCTTTCTTTTGCTAAATATGTGTGAATCAAACACGGATTAGTTATGGACTTGAAAAAAAAAACATGAATTAAGGAGCTTTACGCTGTTTTATTGCTAATAATTAATTATCTTAACTCTTGATTATCTTTTAAACAGTAAGAGTTAAGCCATTATTGCCTTAAAGAAATTAACTTCATTTGACCTGTAGATTGTCCCGTTAAAGTTAACGGATATCAAATATAACGCGGTGTATATTTACATATAAAAAAACTTTTTCATTTTTAATTATAAAACTTTTTGGCCACGGACGGGTGAACCTTTACTAAACTTGTGAGTATGTTTGTTTATTAGACTTGCAGGCTTCAAATTTATTCTTTCGGGATACAATTTTTGATATGTACATAGGTTGAGATCCTGTAAAGGACTTTAGGTAATTATTATCTCAAGAAATAGTAGAGTTTCCGCGAAAGCACAATAAACGAATTCGTAACTGACTGATATTGCGAATAACACAATAGGATACAGCCCTATATTTCCATGCATCCCATAATCTTAACCGTCAAGTCTCATGATCATCATCATCTCAGCCGTAGGACGTCCACTGTTGGACATAGGCCTCCCCCACAGACCTCCAGTTGCTTCGGTTGGCAGCGGCCTGTATCTACCGTAAACCCGCGGCTTTAACCAGGTCATCCGTCCATCTCGAGAAGTCTAGGCAGCAAAAACTTACCCTGGATTTTCATAAAACTTAAATCATTATTTTTAGGAAATTCAAATGAAAACTTTGTGAAAATCCCGGAACCTAAATTCAAATGCCCGATCTAATCGTTTAATGCAAGCAAAACCACAAATAAAGACTACTGAAAAAAATATTATGAATGCGAAAGTTTGTCTGTAATTGTGTGTGTGTTGGTTACTCCTTCACGCCGAACAGTTAGACGGATTTAATATTATTATAATATCATGGGACACTTGACACCAATTGACCTAGTCCCAAACTAAGCAAAGCTTGTACTACCGATACTAGGCAACGGATAAACATACATATATTTATTTATTTATTTTATTTTATTATTTTGGGTACAATAACATAATGCATGCTTACGAAATTACAAATATAGTGACTTATTTTACGTAATTACAGCGCAATACATCACAATAATAATTGTACACAGCATTTAACACAACCCTAATAAAGAAAAGGAGAAAAAGATTAAAAACAAAAATCAAAGAGAGAAAAAACACCAATAAAAAATAACAATGCGGCAATTCAATACAATATGCATATTATTATTACGTATAAAACAGGATTACTGGGACACAAAAAACTAAGTCATAATACTTGGGTAAAATGTCCAGTTACAACTGATTTGAATTTTGCTAGCGTCATGTTGAATATGTAACTCAAGATCAATTTTATTAAAAAGTCTACACATTCTTGTGATAGACATTCGTTCGTTATTCGAGACATTATTGTTACTACTGGCAAGGCAAATAAATTACGATATAGATAAATTCATACTTAAATACATATTATACATCCAAGACCCGAGAATAAACATTCGTATAATTCATACAAATATCTGCCTCGGCAGGGGATCGGACCCGCACCTCAAGCTTCGTAGTCAGGTTCTCTAACCACTTGGCCAGCCGGTCGTCAAATTTAGATAGCTGAACGTCTGGAATAACATATAGGTTACTTTTTTAACTGCGCTTAACTCACAAAATCATAATTACCCGGACCTCAAGCTTCGCAGTCAGGTTCTCTAACTACTTGCCCATTAATGTACAACAATACAATACAATACAAAGACTCTTTATTGTACACCAGACATAGTAAGCGATACAGAAAACAGATCATCATCATCATCATCATCTCAGCTATATACGTCCCACTGCTGGGCACAGGCCTCCTCTCAGAACAAGAGCTTGGGCATAGTTCCCACGCGGGCCAGTGCGGATTGGGAACTTCACACGCACCATTGAATTGCTTCGCAGTTTTTGTGCAGGTTTCCTCACGATGTTTTCCTTCACCGCAAAGCTCGTGGTAATTTCAATGTATTCCGCACATGAATTTCGAAAAACTCAGAGGTGCGAGCCGGGTTTGAACCCACGACCCTCTGTTTGAGAGGCAATAGGTCAAACCACTAGCCACCACGGCTTCTAGACACACACACACAGAAAACAGATACACAGAAAAAAATATTACAAGGTGAGCAATAGGCGGCCTTATCGCTTAAGAGCGATCTCTTCCAGGCAACCTTTTTTACAGAAAGAAGGAAGGACTAGTTTACAACAGGTGGTGCATCAAAAGTAGATAAGAAAATGTACCTACGAGTATAAGCATTTCGTACTTCCTTTTTAGCTTTTAGAAATGAATAAATGGAAATAAATGCACGACTGTTTTTAATGCAACGTCAGTAAGATCACGACATAATTTTTGAAATCCCGGAATTTCAATTTAACTGCAAGATATATGGATTACACGAGCGAAATCGCGGAGAAATCCTAGTATAGTTAAATGCTTACCTTGTACAATCTGCCGTAACATTACAAACCAAATTACCGCGTCCCATGCTCTAAAGAAACCTGATATATTATGGGAGTTATTTATTGGGTGTTATTTCTTGATAAATCGCCACCTCGGGGGGGTAAGGGTTGGAATTACCCTTTGCGAATAACGAAGTGTTTTGCATTTGGAATAAGCTTTGAGGTTATAAGAAAAATAATACATCTGGGGATTAAACGTATGTGAAATTGTGAACAAACAAGGTATGTTTAGTTTTTTTAACAGATGACACTGACCGTCTAAAATGGTCTCGCCGGAAGACCAGCGCTGGCTTCACCCGAGGAATCCGCATTTTATGCTGAGGCGGGACCATTTTGATCACAAACTAATATTTTGTATTTTTATTTTTTTATATATTCATTTATACCTATTATTTTTTGTATGTGTTCTGAATACAAAACTAACGAACTAAAGATTTTTTTTCCATTTCATTTTTAATGATAATTTTTTTAGGCTATAGAGTTTTGTTTTGCAAGTTGAAGCAGCAATGCAGGTCACAGGTCTTCTCTAGATTGAGGGGCTGTAGTTTCCACGCAGATTCAGTGCCGATTGCGAACTTCACGCATTCCGTTGAATTGCTACGCAGGTTTGTACAACTTTACATTTATATAGATGTGCGAGGATGTATCCCGAGAAATGTGTTTTTCATGAACCGATAGAAACTCTTCATTTACCTATCCTCGCTCCGCTCGGTTGTTTCCTTACACAGCCTCAAGTTTGTTTTGCAAGTTGAAGTGGCGAAGCGGCGGTTCACAGGCCTTCTCCTAGAAGGAGAGTAATTATCACGCGGGACCAGTGCCAATTGCAAACTTCACGCACTACCATTGACCTGTTCGAATTTTGATACTGTTCTGTACACTGTGTCTTGAAGTATAGTTTCAAACAACCGTACAAGTAAAACTGTTCAGAGGGCTTACAAGTTCGAAAATCGATGTTCGCATCGTACCGTCCCTGTCGCTCTGAAACATGGATGCACAGAAAAAAATCCAGAAAAAGAGACCAGCGCTGGGCTAGTGTCGCTGCTTATGTAACTGACTAAGAAAAAGGCAGGCTGAAATGTATGGTGCATGGAAGAAATTTGTGTCTAGACTCCTGTCCAGTGGTGGTGTAAAAGTATGGCACGCAGCACGGAATGCTGAGGACCTGGGTTCGATTCCCTGCGCTGGTCTCTTTTTCTGGTTTTTTTCTGTGCATCCGTGTTTTAGTTTGTATTTTCGTTGGATTCCACGGGATGACCGTAAAAGTAACAAATTTGGAGTTGAAATAAAAAATACAAAAAGACTTCAGAAGACTGTTGAGACACTAAACAATTTTCACCATCTTTATACATACACAGATTATACAATAAAGTTTTTCTATTCTATTCTATTCTATTCTATTCTATTCAAAAACCAATCTCGTAATAAAAAGTATAACTTTGTTAGAGGCGTAACGACACGAACTTCGATTTTCGAATTTCGTAGTAGCCCTCTCTCTCACACACAAAAGCTACGATAAATTGTACCGATCGAACAGTGCAGTCTGATCGAAGGTTTTTTTTTCGAACGTACTCTTGCTGTTAGCCTCTGACGGCTTTTACAGCTTACCGGAGCGAGGGCGAGCTGCCAGACGAGCCGCTCAGCAAGTGGGTGGTTTGGCTTAGCATGCTTTGAATGCTCCTACTGAGCCGACCTCGGACTTTGGACGCTAAGGGAGAATTTGCAATCAATCGGAGTTTAAAGGGTTTTTCGTAGCATGTGTAGGCCCTATTATTCACAGCGTGTGCGTAAGAGTGGGTGGCATTAGAGTCGTTTCTGTGGTTGCTGACGTAGCGATTTATTTCAGCGCATTTTGTTTATAAATGATTTAATGTGATACCGTGAGTGTGGATTGGCGGGAGATGCGTGGGTGTGACTTGTGTTAGAAAGGTGTGACAATGTCGTAGTGGTCTTTAAATTCTAGGTGAATTTAAATCGGAATTTTTGACTCAAAGTAGTCACGCCTTTGACGTGGTACAATTTGAACATCGATCAATGTATGAAAAATAGAAACTTTAAGCATAAAACAAGTTTTAAATTTTCTCATTTTCAACAATGTTGGTAAATAAATTCTGTTTGCCCGGCAGTGACATGCAAAGGCCGAAAAGCAGACAAGGTATACTACTTACGTGCGCTTTACGTGTTTTTTTAACCTAACACTTTTTTCAACCATGCGACAGTGAAAAAAAAAAACATTTAATGTGTCGAAGAAAAGGTGTCTGTCACTAACCTAACCATAAAAAGTTCATTTTTAATACAAGATTTTTTTGCTGACTGTATTTTTTATTGACTGTAGCTGCATTATCACCCAAACTACATTTACAGACCAAATTTCAAGTCGATGCTATTAACGGTTGAAGAATTCCGTCCTGCGGAGACGATCCTGGCCGGACTACCAGGATGTCACTTCTAGATTATTGTATTGTCACGCGATTTACATAAGTATTCCAAATTTCTAGTCAATCTGACTACTGGAAGTTGGTCAAATTTAACTTGTAAGATTTGATTACATACAGACAGACAGACAGACAGACACTTGTAAAAAGTAAAAGATGATCTAAAATTACGTATCTTCTACCTAAGATTTAATATCGAGAAAAGGGTTAAAAGGCTACGAAGGGGGTAATACCAGCTCCATGAACCTCCCCCCACATGGATCGCTAAGAACTCGCACGTACTCACGTTTCCGCGCTCTCGTTTACGCGCGCATTTATCTCCCCCCTCACCCCCCCGTATTTGCGCCGCTGTTCAGCTATCGGGATCTTAAGACGTTTAATTGTTGTTTGTTTTGTTTATAATTGTAATACATAATTTGAAAAAAAAACTGGCCAAGTGCGAATTGGACTCGCGTACCGACTGACTGTCCCTTTATAGGTATCTAAGATATCCAGTGTTCGCAGAGTCTCTCTCCTAAACAAAATGTACGCTGTGTGGGGCCGTTTTTGATGGTTACAAACATAGACAGGAGACACAAAAAAAAAGATATTTAGATTTTTCTTTAATTGTTTTACTCGAGGAGCTACCTTCATAACAAAAAGTTTTCCTATATGTTTTTCAGTCGCGCCATTTTGTAAGACCATAATCTTTTGATTGTGTTGATTGAGAAGTTTGAACCTGTCTTTGCTTCAAAGGGTAGATAAAAAAGGTCTTTTACAGACGGGCAAACAGACCGTCAAACAGACAAACAGGTTAAAAAAAGATATTTAATAATGTATTTTCAAAAACTCAACACACTGCTCACCCCAAGTCGGTAATTTAGCAAATACGTGCGGTACAGTCTGCTCCATATTTCGCTGGAATTAGACCGGTACAGTCAACAATTAGTGCGCTTTGTCCGATATTCAATAGTGCCGAGTGCAGCCTCTGGTGTTTTGAATTTTACGATGTCATATTGTGGACATGACTTTGAAGAAATTAAAGTAACAAAAAAAAGTTTTAGTTAACTTTTTATGTTATTACTTCGCCACCACACGTGGAAAATGGCTAGGTCTGTGCGATACATATGTGTTTACATGTCAAGCTCGCCTTCCTTCACTTCTACATAAATGAATGTGCCATTATTATAAAACACAGACCCTTTTATCAGCAACACCATACGAGACGCTAATGCGTAAGTAAATCGAGAATCGAACCCGATTTCTCATTGTTTAGTGATGTGTGCTTTACCGTACAGTCAAATAGAACCACATACCATAAACGTGAATGTTCGAACAAAACAGTAGTAGGACGCAGACTAAAAGAAACTTCTTTGATCTCATTGGTACTCTAAAAAAAATATATTTAAATTGTATATTTCATTTTTTTCTGCACCTAATTTAGTACAGTCTTTGAATTTTATTTTAGGGACATTCTTAATGTTTTGTGTATTGATCTGGGTATGTATTATAAGACCGACAAATCAATACCTACAGTTGAAATGTCGACGCATAACACATCGAAATTCAGAATACCGAATGTACAAAATACCGACAACCGATACACCGAAGGTCGAAATATCTATTTTTAAATGACCGAAAGTACAAAATCCCGAAAATGGGGTATGTATTATAATACCGAAAAATCATATTACCTACAGTCGAAATATCGACACTTAACAAATCGAAATTCAGAATACCGAAAGTACAAAATACCGAAAGTACGAAAACCCGAAAGTAAAAAAAAGTTTGATATGTGCGAGCGAGCGAAGCGAGCGAGCAAGACGGTTCGAGGCAAAAGCGACTTGGATAGGTTAGGTTTTTTTATAGCAGCCCGGATAATATTGCTTCACAAATGATCTTTGCTGTTGAATCTTATCCAACCTACTTTCTTAGTGGCAGTTAAGTATCTTGCCTGCTATAAAAAAAACCTAACATCGAAGGCTAAGGCGGAACTACGCTCCGCTTCGTTCCCGCCTTAGCCTTCTGAACCTAACCTATCCGAGTCGCTTCTGCTGCGAACCGTCTTGCTCGCTCGCTTCGCTCGCTCGCTCTTTTCCTACTATATTTGTTTCGTCTTTGGTATAACGGCAGTTTCGGTATTTTGATTTTCGATATATTGATTGTCGATTATTTTACTTGTAGTGATTATGACTGTTCGGCATTATGAGTTTTCGACCTTTCGAGTGTAGGTATTTTGATCTTCGGGATTGTAGTCTTCGGGTTTTAGGCTGCTGGTCAAATGTACTTTCGGGATTTCAAACTTCGGTCATATATCCATTCGACGTTTTAATATTCGGCCTTCCGTCCATAGGTCTTGTGAAATTCGGTCTTTCGTTTATCGGTATTATAATACATACCCATTGATCTTGATTTTAAATTTAATTTTCTTTAAATTCAACTTTGTGATTCTCATTTTATTTTTATGTTTTATCAGCTGTCATTTAATTCTATATTATTCACTTTTCGATGATCCCTTTGTGAATTACTAGTATTTTTTTCTGACGTTAAATATGTATTCTTTTCAAATAGAAACAATTATATGTCTAACCTACTCTATTCTGATTTTATTTGAAACTGTTTTTAAAATTAAAAACGGAATCAAAAAATTCAGAGATTTAATTTTCACTTTCGAGTTTTATTTTTCACCTATATTTAAAACTCAGACCTATTACAAGTTTGAAATTGCAAAATCTTATTACATGGCGTATCCATATTATTATATCCCGTAAAGGTTGGGCAGTGGCCCAGAGCTCGCAAATCTGGGTGCGCACAATTTCCTATGGCATTGTTGGAGAACAAGCTGACCGGACCGTGAGTTCAATGCTGCTTGTGCTTCGCTGACATTTTAGTTCAGTTTAACCAATCATCATCATCATTATCAGGTGTAAGACTTCTACTTATTGGACATAGGTCTCCCATCCCAGCCCTCCAGTTGCTTCGGTTGGAAGCAGCCTGCATCCACCATGAAGTTTCACAGCAGGTGCTTTGACCATCTATCTCGTTGGTGGACGTCCAACGCTGTGCTTGCCGATCCGCGGTCTCCAATCGAGAACTTTCCGGCCCCAACGGCCATCCGTTCTTCGTGCTATCTGGCCTGCCCCTTGCCACTTCAACATTCTACGTATCTTCTCATTTTTAATTCAATTCCTTAGAGGAACCCCGAGCATAGCTCTCTCTGTAACTCGCTGAGCAACTCGGAGCCTTTATAGTGAAGCACCATATCTTGGATCCATATATTTCATCACTGGCAACACACACTGGTGATGCTACATAGTTGGTTAGATAAGAAACGTAGATTTATCCTCCTTGATGCGGCCCGTGCCAAATTGGCGAAGGAAGGTGGACTTACCCAAGTTCGCCGCCGACCTTCTGACTGGCCACGGGTTTGCGATGATGATCTTGAAGGCAGTGCACGTCGTTGTCTTTATTATCACTCAATCCTAGCAGATAATTTTATTTAACTTGTTTATTATGACCATATCGAAAATACAAACTGAGACATGGATGCACAGAAAAACCAGAAAAAGAGACAGCGCTGGGAATCGAACCCAGGTCCTCAGCAATCCGTGCTGAGGACCTGGTCCTGGTGGGAGGTATGATTTAGTTGCGTGTCGAGCGGAATGATTTGTTTATACATGACAGACAGACGACAAGATGACAATGAAAAAATATCGCGTGGCATCAGAGGTTTATTTTAGTTATTATTTATTTATTTATTTTATTATTTATAATATTAGTATGGATTATTGTAATTTGCATATAAAGTTTGATGTTCATAAAACAAAAAATTGAATTGGGCCTTAGGAGGGTAAGTCATAACACCTGTATAATTCACCTTGACCTGTAAAGATATATTTGAACAATCAAAAAAGGACTTGCATATTCCCTATTGGTACGTACTTAGTCGATGTTAAATCAATGTTTGTATCCAAAACATAATTCCCACTAAAATTAAATTATCAAGCTCCTCTTACAAACATTTGGCTAGCCATGCATGCCAACAATTCCTTTGCGAAAACTTTGATCATGTTGGGCCAACGTTGGACCAGAGTTCGGCCAACATTGGCCCCTTTGGACTAAGTTTGGGCTAAGTTGGGCCAAGCATTGTGGAGTTGCCCAATGTGCAGTATCTTACAGGTATTTGATAAGCGAGGTAGGTGGACATTAACGTTAAGGATTTTTCATTCGTCACTAATTCGAAAAAGTAATTTATTAAATCAGACGTTACTTTGCGGAGGACCAATTCAATGAATTAATAATCAATTATTTTGCTCACCTGTGACCTTATGATAGCTACTTTTGTGCTACAAATTTATTTTTATGCAGCTCTTCTACCTCCAGTCTAGAAGAACACGCACACATCGCAAAAACCCAACTTAATAGTTGGTGGTAATCCACCATCACATTACGCCAACGCGTTTCGAACTCAACCAAAGTTCATTATCAGATTAATACAAACGTTTAAATGCTACCAGATGTTAGACTAACGATCGTTAGTGGTCGTCGATCGTCGTGAAAGATCGTATTTAGAAGAAAACCCCGAAAATCATCATCTGTAAAAATGGCTAAACAAATTGTAATGAAATATAAAAAAGCACTGCAAAGAAACTCGCTTTCATGTAAAAAAAATCGCATCGAAATCGCTCCATCCGTTTGAGAGCTACGTTGGCATAGACAGATGTATGTATATATGTTACAATTCACAAACTTGATGTGTCTGATTGTGAGTGTGACAGTTAGTACCTAACCCTTTAACAGCAACGCGAAACTTGGTAAAGTTATGTGAACTATCGCTCGATGTCCGACAAAGAAGTTAGCCACACGTCACTTAGCATAATGGCGGGATCAAACGGGTGTAGCTCATAGAACTGATAGAAGCGGCGATTTTAAACTATAAGGTCTACAGTTTTCCAGGGTGCCGTATCTCAAAAGGATAACAGAACCCGTATAGGAGCATTTTCTTGTCCATCTGTTCGTCAGTCAAGAACTTTTTCTCAGAAACGCGAGGAGGTATAAAGCTGAAATTAATGTTAGATGCTCATGTAGGTACTCGTTGTATGCTACTAAGTGAAGCAGTGAAAAAATTAAACTCCTATGTCAACGCAGTGAAAATATACAGATATTAAAAACCGGCCAAGAGCGTGTCGAACACGCCCGAAAAAGGGTTCCGTAGCCATTACGAAAAATTAAGCAATATTTTTCTAAGCATTTCGTATTTTTTACGGAATATTCCAAGTTTAGGTATATTTTATACCTTAGGCTGCTATTTACTCTTAAACTACTAATAATTTTCAAGAAAACTTAACCGTTATAGTTTTCCTTGTACCTAAGTTTGATGTATTTACTACCATCCTGAATTTTTTCAATTTTTTCCACCCACCAGTTTAGGTTTTTGAGGGGGGACGGGGACGCTCGATTTCAATGTTTTTTTTTACTTTAAAGTTGAATATTTTGCAAACAAATCACTGAATCGAGAAATTGTTTAGCAACCCTGTAATAGTTTTAAAAGACCTATACCACACTACAAGATTGGATGAGAAAAAAAACACCCCCACTTTTTACGTCTATGGGAGGTAACACCGACATGGAAATACCGGCCCTGTTTTTGTGTACACGTCCATAGAAACTGACAGGAGCTTCTTTGGGCGTGTACACGAAAAACAGGGTCGGTATTTCCATGTCGGTATTATCCGGGCCGGGAAAGAGTGTCACCATTCAAGGACCACATCTCCGAGCCATACGCCATCACTGGCAACACACACTGGTAGTTGTCTTCAGGCACTTTGGAATTATGGACTTGAGTACTAAGTAGATATTATTATTAGCCAGTTCTATCCTATGCTAGGTCTGCGCATGCCCCGTGGCGAGCTGCGCTCAAAGGCGGTAGTACAAGCTAGCTCTATTCCATAACGCTAGGTAATAACGGTTATTGGCCTTATAGGCCATCATCATCATCATATGAGCTGTTAGGTCCACTCTGTTGGGCATAAGCCTCCCCCATACTTTAAGGCGTTTTTTCTTGCCTGAATTTCATTTGCCCGAATTTCACTTGCCATACCAACGTTTGGCATAAAGTATATAGAACCGTGCTGTTTTCAGGATTTTTTTAAATGTCATCACATAGAATGCAGTAGGTTAGGTTAGGTTAGTTTAATATCAACTCTGAAGAAATTACTATTTCAGTAATAAATTACTTTATGGCAAGTGAAAATTCTAGAAAACGATACATTCGGGCATATGAAATCCGGGCAAACGATAGAGAACCACGTTAAGGACGTCTTGTAGGCTTTTTTAAATCTCGATTTAAGGCTTAAACTGACAGTTCTTGTATGGATCTGACAGGACTTAAGACCACTTGAACCTAGATTAAAAAGCCTGCAAGTGGACGTAAAGCTACTTTAGGTAGGTTATACTTTTAATTCGGTGAAATTGCAAAGAGAATTCATTAAAATCCCGTAAATTAAATTCGACTACCAGACCTAATGGTACTTGCGAGGCAAGCCGCGTGTTAAAGCCAGTAAGTAATCATCATCATCATCATCTCAGTCTGTAAAGGTTCCGTTGCTGAGCGCAGGCTCTTAAAATAAGATGGTTTGGCCGTAGTTCCCGCCCAGGCCTAATGCGGATTGGGAACTTCACACAAACCATTGAACTGCTTCGCAGGTTTTTGCAGGTTTCCTACGATGTTTTCCTTCACCGTAAAGCTCGTGGTAAATCTCAAGTGTAATTTGGCACACAAATTCCGTAAAACTCGGAGATGCGAGCTCGGGATCGAACCCACGACCCTCAGCTCGAGAGTCTATAGATTAAACCACTAGACTACTACGGCTACTATACTAATTTTATAAATGCGAAAGTGTGTGTGTTTGTCCGTCTTTCACGTCAAAACGGATCGACGGATCGAAATGATTTTTGGCATAGAGATAGTTTATGGGCCAGAGAGTGACATAGGCTACTTTTTATCCCAGAAAAATGCACAGTTCCCGAGGGAACAGCGCGCGATAACCGAATCCCACGCGGGCGAAGCCGCGGGCAAAAGCTAGTAATAGAATTTAATGTATTCTCTTAGTAGAGCATATTACTTTTATAGCATTTAGATAACAGACATTTACACCATGCATATCAAATTCCATCATACATGCATCGATTTATTTCAATGGTTGGCATTAGGTGTACACTATACATTACATTATCGGTCGTAGCATTAAACTCATATTAGACAAGGAGATGGTGGCTATAAAAATCGTAATTATTTGCAAAATAATTCTAACAGGACAGGAACCTTGAAATGAATAAAAAAAAAATTAGAATAAGAAACAGACACAGTGAGAAATATTATATTAAGACACACGTTTAAGCTAAATTCTTTAATGCTAATTTTAATTGTTTGTTTGTATTATACTCTTTATTGTACAAAAGAAAAAACAAAAAGGTTACAGAAAACATTTTTTAATTCTAATCTTAAGCTAATTTAAAACAAATCTTAATATTTATGATTATATTATACCATAATGTTTTCGATTTCGCTTACATCTTACGTTATTTTTGACAGATTCATATAATAAAAGTAATGTTTTTTATTATTCAAATATTATGAACTTCTAAATAACGTTGCTAAGAGCACTTGTATTTTTTCATCAAAAAACTACATATCCGTACCAAATTTTAAGTCAATGTGATCACTAACAGTGAGTAAAATTTGACTTAATCAATTAAAATGCACATTACAAAATGTAAAAGTAATACAAAAGCTTGTAGAAATACATAAAATATACACTTCCTTTTTCAAGTACAAAAAAAACACAAATTGTATAACGCTCTCTATTCGCACTCGGCTCCCTTGCTATCACGTTCCATACAACACAGCCCACCAATCAGCGATTGTTCACGCAGTATCGATGGATGCTAATATTACACTATTTCACTTTATCATCTCACGTGGCAAATTGTTACTTTCTATATGACGCCTTTATGATAGTTTGATTGAAGGCTGCAGGGCAAAAGTTTATTAATAAAATATAATAATGTTATAATTACCTATGTAAACTAAGTTTAAGATTTTTTTTCACTCCTGTCATAAAGAGAGACAGTCTAATATTTCATATACAAAAAATCCGACTGCCTTAAAAACTAAAAGGAAGAAAATATGTCTAGTGGTCTAAAACTCAATCAAGTAAATAATTTAAAGTTCAGGTCGGGACCTATTAACAATTTTTGAGATCTCGATTGGAATAGGTCCCGACTGTTGAACTTTTAATTATCCACTTGACAGAGTTCTAGACTACTAGACTTATTTTCTTCCTTTTAGTTTTTAGGATACTTTTTTGATATTTCAGTGCAAATGGTAGATTCAAATTATTATAATCCATTTATATTTAGAACAGGATAAGATTTCATTCATCCATATTTTCATTTGATCCATATATTTTTTTTATTTCCCCGCCATATATTTTTTTTGCAGACGCCATATTTAAATAATATCGTCACTTGGAGGTAAAGATACTAAATCGACACTTTGGGCCCAAATTGAGTTATATATACCACCGGAAATCAGCGAATTTTTCTGCATCGATCTATCTAGGGTTCGAGACGATCAGAGGACTTTTTGGCGCTTTTAGTCCCTGAAAAAATCAGTGAAATTTGGGACACTTCTTACAATCCGACGCTTAAATTGAGTAATTTCTCTTTATTGCTTTTACCTGTTTTAGTTTCTAAACTTTTATATTGTTAAGTAATTTGTAATTTTTTCAACTTTAAATACATTTGGCGTTTTAGTACTCTGTGCATATCAAGAAATTGATTCTTCGTCGCTTTTAGTAAATTGTTCCAGTCTATTCTGAAGTTTTTGGATGCGTTTAGTATTTTGATTAAACTATAAGAATATATTTAAGTCGTTTTAGTATTTAGTACAAAAAAGTTAACAGAATTTGTGGTGTATTAGCGTCATTACAACATAGCAAAGAAAGAAAATATTTAAATTGTAAAAAAAAACACAATATTAAAGGATTATGTTTGGTCCAGTATAAGTCAATAATCTGATATTTTTATTGTCAAAAAAGAAGTGTTTAGGTATTTTTTCTTTACGAAACATCAATTATTATTAATTAGCCAGTTAGTAAAAGTACCCACGATATTTTCTTAGAATTGTAGATTATGTAAAATTAACCTGGACTTTGATCTTAGGATCTTAAGATTACAATCACTTTACCAAGTATAGGTAAGGTACTATGCGCGTCTTTTATATCAACACAATAATAGAGCGTGTTGGAAACAAAACCTGAAATAATTGATTGTGATTACGAAAGGTTAGTTTGTAAACAAATAATTATTATGATTATGGGCACTAACTCTATTGACTGTTATTAGAGTTAGGTACGAAGGAACATGATAAATAGGTAACCTTATTGTGAGACTTCTATGTATCGGAAATAGGGTCTCATATAGAAATATGATGAATTGACATCTATTTATCTAAACGTCTAGTCTTTACTATATAAAGGCTCAAATTATGATGTGGCAACTTTGATTAATTAAAACACTTGAATTTCAGATCAAATAAAAATCAGATAAACATGTCTCTTTCCAAAAATTCGAACCCGGAAAGTGAAAA
>NC_133480.1:15305634-15351316 GCF_025370935.1 Choristoneura fumiferana
AGAGCACTTGTATTTTTTCATCAAAAAACTACATATCCGTACCAAATTTTAAGTCAATGTGATCACTAAACAGTGAGTAAAATTTGACTTAATCAATTAAAATGCACATTACAAAATGTAAAAGTAATACAAAAGCTTGTAGAAATACATAAAATATACACTTCCTTTTCAAGTACAAAAAAAACACAAATTGTATAACGCTCTCTATTCGCACTCGGCTCCTTGCTATCACGTTCCATACAACACAGCCCACCAATCAGCGATTGTTCACGCAGTATCGATGGATGCTAATATTACACTATTTCACTTTATCATCTCACGTGGCAAATTGTTACTTTCTATATGACGCCTTTATGATAGTTTGATTGAAGGCTGCAGGGCAAAAGTTTATTAATAAAATATAATAATGTTATAATTACCTATGTAAACTAAGTTTAAGATTTTTTTCACTCCTGTCATAAAGAGAGACAGTCTAATATTATATACAAAAAATCCGACTGCCTTAAAAACTAAAAGGAAGAAAATAAGTCTAGTGGTCTAAAACTCTGTCAAGTAAATAATTTAAAGTTCAGGTCGGGACCTATTAACAATTTTTGAGATCTCGATTGGAATAGGTCCCGACTGTTGAACTTTTAATTATCCACTTGACAGAGTTCTAGACTACTAGACTTATTTTCTTCTTTTAGTTTTTAGGATACTTTTTTATATTTCAGTGCAAATGGTAGATTCAAATTATTAGAATTCCATTTATATCTAGAACAGATAAGATTTTTTTCAAAATATTTTCATTTGTCCATATAATTTTTTTTATTTGTCGCCTAGTTTTTTTCAAATGTCCTTTAGTATCTTTACCTCCGAAGCGACGATATATACCCTAAGTCACTCCGACAGTTACGAAGAATCCAATAATATCTGATATGTTAAAATCCGTCCAGCCGTTTAGGCTGCAGCGAGGACCAAGAAATGGACATACATAAATACATACGCTCGAAAAACATAACCCTCCTTCGGGCAGTCGGGTAAAAAGAAACGTCAAAAAATTTCATTTCTACAAAATCACGATAATATTCGGTACCCAAGAACTATCGCTACATCCTGATTGGTTCAATTAGTTCGACATTTCCGAGAAGTTAACCTGTCCCTAAGTCAAACTTTACCGATAACTAATACCAAGGTCAAGGTTTCGGTCAAGAGGGAGGGTGATCCTTCTCACCTCGGTGACCTTTAGGGTCTTTAGTTTGGCAGTTGTTTAGAAATTGTGGAATCAACTTCCGTCAGCAGTGTTTCCAGACAATACGGTATTTGACAACTCGTGAATTTGCCATGTCTTAATATTATTATGAAAATATAGATATACAGACAGTGTTTAGCGAAGAGAAAACTTAAATCAATAGAAAATTGGAGTTAAAGTGATTTTTTGAAAAATCTATATACCTGTGTCTTTCTCAAACGCTTTTCTCTATGCAGCAAGTATGGCGCTACTAGAGTGTGACGTCACACGCTAGTATGTCTTTCTCTGTCTAATCTTAAATTTAAAAGCTTTATAACTTTGTTATTTGTAAAGGTAGTTTAAAAATTGTTTTATCTACATGCATATCATAACTTCCCTATTATATGTTCAGAAACGACTATCAAATGGCCTTTATTAAGAAACCTGGTATCTACGGGTGCATCTTAATGTTCACATTAAAGTACAGTGCAACTTAATGTTTACATTAAAGTATCGGTAATACTTTTTTTAACAATGCATATCTGTACATATTGTAGAAACTTATGACATGCATGTAGATAATAATTATTATTATAAATAAAACTTTAGTTTTTTATTATCTGTTTTATTTAAGCTTTGGTAGGTACTTCAAACTAGTTATCAGTAACACAGGCCAATCTGAACTTAAAACTTATGATATGCATAATAGTATGCGGCTATACAGGTACATGAGTTTATATGCATAAACCACACTCGTACTGTAATGACTCTCATTATGCACCAGCCACATAAATAACTATCTCTATTCGATAACAGGCATTTTTTAATTTTAATTTATAAAGCATATACAAAATAGTCAAATACCGTATTATGACATTGGGGCAAGAAAAGGGTTTATACTTCCTTTAACCCTTAAATTGACATGTCCACCACAAGGCACATCATTCAAGACTATTGGTTGCGCCGTATTGCCGTGTGCAAGGTGGACAAGCCTAGGCAACGCTGGCCGGAAACCTCTGATGCCACGCGGTATTCTTTCATTGTCATCTTGTCGTCTGTCTGTCATATATAAACAAATCATTCCGCTCGACACGCAACTAACTCATAATAAAGAAGTTATCCTCAATAATCTGCTAGGATTGAGTGATAATACAGACAACGACGTGCACTGCCTTCAAAATCATCATCGCAAAACCGTGGCCAGTCAGAAGGTCGGCGGCGAACTTGGGTAAGTCCACCTTCCTTCGCCAGTTTGGCACGGGCCGCATCAACTATCTTTTTGTATTTTTTGAATGTAGAATTTTTTGGACTATAATGTTAAGTAACGACGAGGTTTTTATTTAGTTTCACCTGTCCCGTTGTATGTTTGTGTACTAAATTAACTTAGGCTATTTTTTTTGGGAAATCAGCATAGTCCTCGCGGGATAAGGATAAACGAATTTTTCGCAGATGAAGTCGCGGGAAACAACTAGGTAGTGCATAATTTTGAACATGAAACTACCGTGAGACTCACTCATATTAAATGTTATTATAACGGATAACTCACGTCTTAAACCGAGTTTAGCTCGACATGTCGAGCTTGCTCCTGAGAGGAAGGGCTACGAAATAGCCCGAAACATGTCGAGCTAAACTCGGTTTAAGACGTGAGTTATCCGTTATAATAACATTTAATATAGTGCATAATTATTTTTTACTTTTTAGTTGTCTTTGGCGGCGTTTTGTTCGGGCGTTTTTTAATATTTTTGCTGGCGTTTTTTTATTACGTAAAAGGTCACCCATCCAAAACCTGACCTGATTCAACCTTGCTTAACTTTCGAACAACTTGACCCTCTCACCGCTGAGCCAGCGGTCCCGTCCTATAACCCTTCAATTTGGTCTATCTATTGGGCAGTCGATGTCCCGGACCGGGATACCTGTTATCGATAATATTCCTGAACGGGACCGACCCGAAGCGCTGAAAAACGATAAGTTGGTTTAGGGTTGTCAGTGACAACTTGTCACTTAAGTTTGATTAAGAAAAAATGTTGTAAAAAGAAATGTAAAGGCTTACATTTTGTTGTTACGCTTTCTTTATTTTAGATATTAGAGACTATGACTGAAAATTTAGAAAGATCTAAAATAATCAGGTACAGTTGAGGGCAAAGATATATTTAGATTTTAGAGTCTTATTACTGTGTGCCTTCTGACAATTTTATACAAAACTGCAAACATGAAGTGAAAGCAACAAGGTAATAAAATGGAAATATTTTTTGGACCTCGCCGGTACAAGTGAATAAAAAGGAAAGAAAAATGATTTATTAACGGTCCCAACAGTACCACCACCAAATACAAAAAAACAATAATATATTACTATACAAGCAAAATCACAATAAATTGTATGGTGAATAATTGTATAATTGTATGGTGTATGCTAAATTGTGTGGTGGTGCAATAAGGTATTGCCACATGGAAACAAAATTAGAAGCTACAAATTTTAGTAGCTTTTTGTCATTAACATTAAGTAATCTATCCCTAACCCTATGAAGAAATGTTATTTCTCTTGTAGTGGGCTGTATTTTCTTCTCGATGCACAGTGAAAGTCCTTTTTGTAGCGGTAAAGGTTTATTAAAATATAAAAATGCACGAGCACAATTTGACACGACTTATTGGTTCGCCATGTTGGATCCAAGGGGAGAGACATTTAATGTGGTGTTGCCAACACCCTATTCTCCTTGGTCATGCCATAACTTGGGAAATACTTTACTGATTTTTCATCAACATTTTTATTCAAAGTTTTGTAATAATTTGTAGAAGGTTCTCACGGAAAAAGAACTAGCATAAAACTCATAAAAATAAGAAAACTTAAGGAATGTAAACTTTGATAATGTAACCTTAGCGTGCAACCTCACACCACCAAACAAACGAGACAACAAAAATCTATTCATCTGCCGTATCGAATGGTTCATGCAAGTAAAGCCACGGGAAAACGTTAGTTTAAAAAGTATTCAATTATATTATATTTTGTAAGAAGTGCGATTACTTTTTATTTACTAAAAACAATTTGGTTCACATAGAATATAGAACCAATCATTCGCCAACCCTATTCCTGAAACCAATACCTGTTGCGCCAAACATTCGATATCTTTACGGGAGAGGGACAGCACTATACACAACCACACAAGCTCGAGAGGGATGCAAGTGTAGGGGCTTGGTGCCCACACGTTCCGATGGCTTCAGGGAATCTATAGCGGTATTCGAACGGCGTTCGGTTGTCTGTCAGAGAAGTTGCTCTACTTTAATATCCCAAATATAATCTATACTAATTAATATGTTAGTGCTTGTGTATGTGTTGTACACACTGAAGTTTGATAAGGAATTTGAGACCCTGGCAGGAGACGACATAGGGTAGTGGTTTATACTGGAAAATTGCTTTTCATAGCGCTCAACGAATTCTTCGCGGGCAAAAGCTAGTTTTTAATAAGTCTTTAAATTAAAATCAAATCATCAGCAGCTGGAAGACATCTACTCCTAAACATAGGCCACCCCCTTAGAATGCATTAAAATCATATCATCAGCAGCTGGAAGACATCTACTCCTAAACATAGGCCACCCCCTTAGAATGCCGCAATGAATGACAACTTGCCACTTGCATCCACCGGTTTCCCGCAACTCTCACGATGTCGCCAGTCCACCTAGTGAAGGGCCTGCTAAACGCTGCGTCTTCCGATTCGTGGTCGCTATTCGAGAACTTTTCTCCCCCAACGGTTAACTGTCCTTCGAGCAATATGGCCCGCCCATTGCCACTTCAACTTGCATGTTTCAATAAAAACCAAAGCAGACTATCTACCCTTTCAAAGCCTACTGAAAAATCACCCCGTGAAAAGCTTAACGGCAAAAAATCTTTCACCGCCCCTATCAATAGCTCGGACGCGGGACTTTCCACGGGACCCCGGGACCTCCGGGACATCGGGATTCAGACACCGGGATTCAGCTATTTGCATGGATCGAGTGGTTTTTAACAGTGTTCGTTAATTGAAAAGGAAATTTAAACGGGTTTTTTTCTTCGATATCGGTTGCAACAGGTCGGTGGTTTAATGGGTGATTTACATTTTACGCTTCGGTTTTTGAGGTGTCGTCGGTGATTTATTGAGTCGGAGTTGAGTCTTGGGTGTTTAGTTTAATATGTATTTAAGTACGTATCTATCTATGGTATGTATGGGCCTCATGAGGAAGCTCAAAGTCACTCAGAGGGCTATGGAGAGGTCTATGCTCGGGATTCTCTGCGGGATAGGATCAGAAATTATGATAGTCGCAGTAGAACTAGGGTTACCGACATAGCCCGAAGATTTGCGAAACTGAAGTGGCAGTGGGCGGGGCACATTGCTCGCAGGACTGATGGCCGATGGGGTCAGACGGTTCTCGAATGGCGTCCGCGAACCGGGAGACGAGCTGTCGGTAGGCCTCCAACAAGATGGAGCGACGACCTGGTTAAGATCGCGGGATCGCGTTGAATGCGGAAAGCACAAGACCGGTCGGAGTGGAGAGCCTTGGGGAGGCCTATGTCCAGCAGTGGACGTCTTTCGGCTGACATGATGACAATGATGAAATTTGTGTCTATATATTTGATTATATTTATCCGTTGCTTAGTACCTAACCTATCCAAGCTCAGGAAAGCATGGTGGCCTAGTGGTTTGACCTATCATTATGGTCTCTCAAGCAGATAATTGTGGGTTCAAATCCGGGCTCGCAGAATTAATGTTCAAAATAACAATTGACATTTTCCACGAGCTTTACGGTGAAGGAAAACATCGTGAGGAAATCTGCACGCCACTACTTCCGAAGCAATTCAATGGTGCGCGTGAAGTTCACAATCCGCACTAGGCTCGCGTGGGAACTACGGTCCAAGCCCTCTCATTCTGAGAGGAAGCCTGTGCCCAGCAGAAACATGAACCTCGAAGAATCACTTCTGATTTGCAAAAACCTTTGTTGAGAAGGATCTGGGAAGATACGCAAGAAGGTCTAATTTTTTTTCAAAATAGACATACTAAAAATACAGCCGAATTGATAACCTCCTCCTTTTTTGAAGTCGTTTAAAAACTAAGGAAGCGATTAGCAATTGCTATAAGTTCACCCTTATGTATACCGGGTGTGGCCTGTACCTAACATGAGCAAATAAATAAAACATAGACCGTACTCGTCAAACTAAACAACATTAGTTCAGCGACTTTTAAAAATAATTAGCTTTTTATTTTATTACGCTTAAAGGTTTATTCGAAGAAGCAATGTATAGCAAAATTTTTGATATTTATAATTTGACAGGCGACGTCAGTTGGGTTCTAGAATGGCGTCATTGAATTTACGATTAAGCTTGTTAGAAAAAAGAAACAAAAGTTAAGTTTTAATTTTAGTTTTAGTTTTAATTTTGACGACCAGATGGCCTAGTGGTTAGAGAACCTGACTACGAAGCTTGAGGTCCCGGGTTCGATTCCCGTGTCGGGGCAGATATTTGTATGAAAAATACGAATGTTTGTTCTCGGGTCTTGGGTGTTTTCTATGTATGTATCTATCTATATAATTATATTTATCCGTTGCTTAGTACCTATAACACAAGCTTTGCTAAGCTTACTTTGGGACTAGGTCAATTGGTGTGAATTGTTCCGTGATATTTATTAATTTATTATTTATAAATTAAGTGGGACCATGATGATCCAATTACCGGTGACCTATAGAACCTCCGTTTTTAATATTATCCCCTGTTCATGTAGGTACATTATATGCAATAAAAGTTAAACATACTAACATACTATTGCAATTAGTATAACAGTAGCACTGCACTCAATAACATTAGGACGATTTATTATAACACATAGCGCCTTACCACATCCGTCGGCTTATAATAAATAAGTAAATATTGGCACAGAGCAGGAAACGGGAGACGAAACTAAATTATAGCTAATGGAGAGCTCTGGACATTGTCCAAAAGGCATTTGGGGTAGTATTATGTTTACAAAGGTGTGGTGTATGCTGAGGGACGAGACAGAAATGGGATTAAATCTGTATGATAGAACAGTACGGTGATAGACTCATCATATCTGTATAGACTTATCTACAACGTTTAGCAAAAACTGGAGCTAGTTTTTGAAATTTGAGACACAGGTCTATTGCCATGAAATTTAAGTTCTGAAAATAACAGCGTACAGTAAGCCAATTTGATTCTTTGGCCACCATGGAACCTCATCATAGTAAATAATTTTATTTGTCCATAACAATATTTATTGAATGACGTTAAGTGACACGGTTCTAGGTAGGAATCAAATACTTAGTTGACTTTACCTAAGACTTAAGGAGCTGGAATGCATGAGCTGTCATTATAACTATCGCTTATTATTTGTAATCCCATTTTACCCGTCGTATTTTACTATATTTTAACTGGAAACTTCTTTAAAAAACTGGCGCCAAAAATAACACAACATGATTGATTTCGATCAAATATTTTCTTTCGACAGAAAACACGAAACAAGAAAAACATGAACATTTTTCGCTAACCAACGGTTATAATTGAAATCAAAACACACGTTTTATCAAATGATTTGCCATATTAACCGCAAAATTGAACTGTTCAACATGGGCGCCTATCACACCGTTCATTAAAATAAAGTGCCCCCACAAATCGTTCAATAAATAAATTTGTGGTATGTGGTTATCCAGTATTTTTAATTCACCATTCTTTAAAGCTTTTTTCATTTACTCCCTACCTAATTTTTAAATTTTAGGCAACGGGAAATATGCTACGTGTTTTAGTTTCCTCAGTCTTTGAATGAAAAAAAAAACACAATCAAAAGTTGTTACCTTTTGATCGCAAGAACTTAGAAACTAACATTTATAAACAAACAGTTCTCTTAACTGGGTTGCTCGTCTTGTGTATAAAAGTCAAAGTCAAAGTCAAAGTCAATATCCTCATCCCAGCCTATATACGTCCCAGTGCTGGGCACAGGCCTCCTCGCGGGCCCAGTGCGGATAGGAAACTTCACAGTTCACACATACCATTGAATTACTAAAAACCAGCCCAGAAGCTTTTTACCATACTTTCATCTTACAGAGTACTATATAAATTAAAAACGACTTGCTACTCCACTCCTATTTGTCGTTTCTCGAAATAACCTTCTACCCTGGATTTATGATCAGTGATTCGGTACAAGTATTTTTGTCTTAGCTACTATATTACTGATATTGTACTACCTTCACGGAAAACACTTCCGGCACCCAACTATGAACACGTATCTAGCAGAAAGTAACCATTATGGTTAAGATTTTGGAGTGTTCATGATGTCGACGGTTGAAAGAAGAAATTGACTAAGCGACATTTTTTTAAGATAGTGAGTTATATACATGTTCGGAATCAGTAAATTTGTCTCTGTTGTTTGAGTTATGTCTGGAAATTTTCACAAAAATGTTGCTTAGTCAATTTCACCTTTCAACCGTCGATGTAATACGTTTGTAGTAGGGCTTAGAATTTTATCTAGCAGTAAGCTGTTTGACACCACGAATCAAAAGTCAGTTAGCGAACGACTACTTATTATTATACTTATTACTATTATTATAAATGAGTTTGTGAAGTATGTTTGGATGTTTGTTAATCAACCAAGCAATAAGTGTTCAACGGATTTAAAAGAAACTTGTTATAGGTATTGATAAAGAAAAGTAAGGTAAGCAATGTATAAACAGTGTCTAAGTAATATTTTATGTTTTTATCAAAAAACATTGATCGACAGTGCTGTCTAAATGAATGGGTATTTTTTAGAAATACTAATTGCATTTATGATACTGGAATATTGCTTTGACTTGCTATTAAAGGATTTACGATTATGAAATAAAGTAAAGCCAAATAACGTTACAGACTGTAAAATATAACGGGTTTAAAAATTAACTAGTCAATCAAAATGTTTAATCACTTAACGGTGTAACAGGCAGCCGTGGTTAAGCATCCAAAAAACGCTTCAAACAAACGCTGTCCCTTGAAGGAGTAGAAAAGCCGCGAGCGACCGAAATTAAATAATGAAAAAATATAGCCTCCTCTTCCCTTGTACAGACGAAATTTGATTAAAAAATCACGATTATTACAACCCCCCTCCATGGAATTTCAAAGATAACTTTGCGTCCAACGTGTCCAAATCAATCAATTTTAAACTCTGTGCCGTCAACACAAGCTTCTACTTTTTCGGGTCGGTGGTAATATTAAGTTTGTATTCAGTATAGCCGTCGATGCCGCCTCCCCCTCTTTGAATCGACCCCCTTTCAATAATTTTTCATCGTACTGATCCCCTTCGCGGTTACTCTTTATACTTAGATTAACAAAGTTTGAAATTAAAATCGGCATAACGAGTATCGGTTTGTTTCGCGATTTTTTGAGATAAAAATATTCATTTTGTTTCGGGATTGGCATTGGATTTGATAAAAACAGTTTGGGAATATAATTGACGTATGATGCTTGAAATATTAATAAAAGATTGACTAAATAGTAAGTAGCATTAAAAATACTCTTTAATTTACCTTTTTCTTTTTATTTATCTCTACTTGTGTTTATCAAATGATGATAATAATACAAACGCATAAGCAAAGTGAATTTAAACCAAATGCTCTGCTTCCATCCCAGCCTGTTTACGTTCCACTGCTGGGCACAGGCCTCCTCTCAGAATGAGAGGACTTGGGCCGTAGTTCCCACGCGGGCCCAGTGCGGATTGGGAACTTCACATATACCATTGAATTACTTCACAGGTGTGTGCAGGTTTCCTCACGATGGTTTCCTTTATATTTAAGCTCCTTTATATTAATTTCGCACATCAATTTTGAAAAACTCAGAGGTGCGGGCTGGGCTTTGAACCCACGAACCTCTGCTTGAGACGCTATAAATCTAACCACTAGGTCACCACGACGTTAATAATCTCTTTCTTTGCCATTTTTATTTCTTGACAATATGTTATTAGCCACGACTTCAACGTTTAAATTTTCATTACAAATCGATGAACTAAAACAATAATTTTCCTCACCCACGACCTCATGAGAGCTACGTTTGTGCAAGAAATGTGTGTTAATGCAGTTCCTCCGCCTCCACACTGTTGAATACACACAAACCCATCTATTACAACCGCCACGCTATACTGACGCGTTTCGAACTCAACCAGAGCTCATCTTCAGAGCAATACAACCGTTCACCATGCTTCCAGATGTTGTTATGTGTTTTCGAGTGAGCATAGTAATAGAGTAGGTACTGCCTTTTCGCAACGTAACGTTTGGCAACTTTTCATTTCGCAAACTCTTTAACTGTAAATATTTCAGGATTTATTTCAGGGCCATCGTGTAGAACTCTTTAGGTTAGGTTAGGTTAGTTTTATAAAAATCATGAAATATTTTTACAGTTTTAGAAAATATTAATCAGGTTGGAGGAATGCAAAATTTGCGAAATGAAACAGATTGCCAAACGTTATTCGCCGAAACATTATTAAACCGTTGTAATTGCTTTAGTTCATTGAAATGGACCTCCGCAAAGTAGCCATTCAATAAATTATCACAAATCGTACAAAATAATACCTATATCATATCTACCTGACTTACCCATTACATATCATTGTTCGCCTAAGAACTGTTTAATCTTTGGAATTTGAATTTGTATATTGTTTTGTGTTAGAAATACTTTATTCTCAAAATAACTACATTAAATTTATAAGAAAGAGCGTGACCGTTCATCAGATGACCATAAGGCCTCTTTCCTTGGACAATTTTATTGATATTGCTGTACAAAGAGGAAACGAAGCCTGTAATGCTGACAAATGTGTCCTAACAGTGATCTGGCTGGAGCTTTCAGGTCTTGGGTAAGTTAGTTTTAGTCTATTCCATGTTTTTTTAATTAAGTATTATTTCTTCCTAAAACGTCTTTTTAGGGTTCCGTACCCAAAGGGTAAAAACGAAAACCCTATTACTAAGACTTCGCTGTCCGTCCGTCTGTCACCAGGCTGTATCTCATGAACCGTGATAGTTGAAATTTTCACAGATTATGTATAATTGTTCCCAATCCGCACTGGGCCCGCGTGGGAACTACGGCCCAAGCCCTCTCATTCTGAGAGGAGGCCTGTGCCCAGCAGTGGGACGTATATAGGTTGGGATTATTGTTATTATTATGTATAATTGTGACCGCTTTAACAACAAATACAAAAAACAGAATAAAATAAATATTTAAGGGTGCTCCCATACAGCAAACGTGATTTTTTGCCGTTTTTTGCTAATGTCTAATGAATGTTGTATAGATGGTACGGAACCCTTCGTGCACGGGTCCAAATCGCACTTGACCGGTTTTTCTGTGTATCGAATATGTGTAATTAAATCTCTCTCTCTCTCTCGCTTTCTCTATCTTCTTTCCCTTAAATATTTTTTTGTTTATTTATACAACTTGTGTACTTAAATAAATTTCATTGATTTTTTTTTTCAAGTCACACCGCATTGCTGAAGTCCGGAGTTCTTAGTTGACAATAGAGTCTGAAAGAAAGAAAGATAGAAAGAGAGAAAGAAAGAAAATAATTTATTTATAACAGCAGTGACACATGTGTACAAGGATACCGGGTATAGTATAAAGACAAAAATCTTGCACCCGATTGCTATTTGCCAACTGACGCTTGACTCCGGTTAGCACAAAAGCCTTTGAAGTGCTGAAACGGTACTTCTTTCAAACGTGGATGTGAGATTCTTTAGTATTATGAATAAGAAAGAATGTATCTACGATTTTTCTCCACAGAATTTTTTTAACAGTGACAGAGAAACTATTATTATCCTATTGTTATTTGCAAGGGATAAAATTGAGAATTCGGTTGACAACTATCTTTAGACTCGGGCATAATTAAACATTGAATTATGGAAAGGCATAGTGGCCGAGTGGTTTGGCCACTTGCCTCTCAAGTGTAGAGGATCATAGGCACCTGAAAAGAAATAAAAAGAAACACGTTTTCAACTAAAAAATAACCTAACCATAAAAGTTTTTTGCTGACTGTATTTTTGATGATTGTACTTGCATTGTCACCCAAACTAAATTTGCATACCGAATTTCAAATCGATGAAGAGCTCCGTCCTGCGGAGACGATCCTGGCTGGACTACCAGGATGTCACTACTAGATTATTGTATTGTCACGCGTAGTATTCACGTCAATCGATTTACATAAGTGATTTAGACAGACAGGCACATACAGACAACGGGTCAGGGTCTAAATAAAAGTCAATCTGATCTTTACTAGGAAGCACTTTGGTCAAGAAAAATTTAACTCTGCTGAGAAGATCCGGCAAGAAACTGATTACAGATTTACGACAGTATTTAACACAACTTTATAGACAGACAGGCAGACATACAGACAACGGGTCAGGGTAAACTAAATAAAAGCTTGTCAAAATTCATACGCAAATGAGTTTACGCTTCTTACCACGAGAAACTTATTTACTAATAGCTTTTCCCACTTCTTAGTGTAATTCACGCCCTCAATTCTATATTGACAACGTTCACTTTATGAGCCATTTTTATTGCTTTTTATGGCGTTTGTCGTATTCTTCTCTCCCCTAGAAATGGGGTAAGGCATTCAAATGTGCCGATTTATATTTTGAATCGAAGGAATTTAATGGGTTCAGGAATTGAATGTTTCCGTTGTCGTTACACTTTGTGGTTTAATGCTGGGATGGTGTTTCTTTTGTGCTGTTTTAAGTTTTGAATATTTTAACAAAGAAGTTTAGGTAGTGCCACGAGAGTTAAAGTGCATGATAACACACACAGCTATTCAATTCAATTCAATTCTTGAAAGTATAGCTCGAGATGATTCCGCCAACGTCGAGGTTGGAAAAGACACTCGCATCACAATATCGGTTAGCCGTTGTTTGGTAGATTCAGCGTGCGGTACTCGGATGAGAATCTAGAATAAGACAACACAAACATTAATCTTGTTAAACTACCTACAAAACTAGTTGTTAGGGTTCCGTAGCCAAAATGGCAAAAACGGAACCCTTATAGTTTCGCCATGTCTGTCTGTCCGTCAGCGGCTTGGCTTCGGGACTATCAATGCTAGAAAGCTGTAATTTTGCATGAATATATATGTAAGCTATGCCGACAAAAGAGTACAATAAAAATTCAAAAAATTTTTTTTTAGAGTACCTCCCATAGACGTAAAGTGGGGGTGATTTTTTTTCTCATCCAACCTTGTAGTGTGGAGTATCGTTGGAAAGGTATTTTAAAACCATTAGGGGGTTGATAAAACGATTTTTCGATTCAGTGATTTGTTTGCGAAATATTCAACTTTAAAGTGCAAATTTTCATTAAAATTTAGTGGCCTCTAAAATCTAAACAGGTGGGTGGAAAAATTTGAAAAAATTCAGGATGGTAGTAAGTATATGAAACTTACAAGGAAAACTATAACGGTTAAGTTTTCTTGAGAATTATTAGTAGTTTAAGAGTAAATAGCAGCCTAAGGTATAAAATATACCTAAAGTTGGAATATTCCATACAAAATATACGAAACCCTTAGAAAAATATTACTTAATTTTGCGTAATGGCACGGAACCCTATTTCGGGCGTGTCCGACACGCTCTTGGCCGGTTTATTTTATTTTTATAACACACAGCTACAACATGTCGTACAGTGACAGCAGGATTTTGGCATTTACTCATTCATTTTCCTTTTGTGCAATCAGTTATTTGTGTATCTGTATGTTTAATCATTCACTTCAACTCTCGTGGCACTATCTTCTATCTCGAACTAATATATATAATCAATAAGAATAATAAACAAATATCATGAGACAATTTGACACCAATTGACCCAGTCCTAAACTATGCAAAGCTTGTAGTATGGGTACTTGGCAACGGATAAACATACTAAGTTAAATATATATCATCATCATCATCATCAGCCCACAGCAGTCCACTGCTGGACATAGGCCTCTTCCATGGCGCGCCACAACACTGTCTTCATCCCAATAATTATATATACTTAATTACATATTAAAAGATCAAGACCAGAGAAAAAAAAAACGTATTTTTCATACAAATATCTGCCTCGACCGGGGATCGAACCCGAAACCTTAACCTTCATTGTCAGGTTCTCGAACCATTCGGTCGGCTTTGGTCGGTTGGTGATCGAAAAAGCTTTTGGTTTAAAAAATCTTATTCTTCACGGCACTGCTCGAAAATGTGGCCATAGATAACCTTAATAGATCCAGTACACAAAACTGCCTATATTTGTACATCTAACAGCTGTCTCATTTATGGCTCGCAAAACAGGACAACAATGTAACACATTAAGGTAACAAGTCGTATCTGTATTATGTATTTCATAGTACGATACAACTTTTTTGAATATATTTCAGAATAAATTTCCCGGCGTGCTGAAACTACAATTGGACCAATCATAAGTAATCAGAGTACATGCACAAATAAAACAAACAGGTTAAAAATCGGTCACTCGGAAAAAAATACTTTATTTTTCATAGAAATACCGGCTTTCAAATATCTACAGGACTATCTTTGCGATACCAATTACAGATTGGCCCGTTTTTTTAACCTTGATAGATCACAAGCCGACCCCACGTTTGAAAAAGGTACAAACAACGAGAACAAGCAATGTTTGCACCTCAATTCACCCCTCACAGAAAGAGGGGGAGTGGCCGATCATTGTCATTAGTAATCATCAGATCAAAGGGATTTTCATGTTTGTCGGGTGAGACGGAGAAGGTCGAGAGTGAAATATAAAAATGTGACATTTTGAGTGAAAAATACATTTATTTAGGAATGTAATGAACCGGAAAATGAAACGTTGGCAGGCCTTCCACTAGGTGGACGGACGAGATCGTGAGAGTTGCGGGCAACCAGTAGATGCAATTAGCCAGTTGTCGTTCATTGTAGTATTTTGTAGGGGAGGCCTTTGGTCAGCAGTGGACGACTTCCGCCTGATGATGATGATGGGATGTAATTTTGGTATACTTACAGATAGTTTGTGTCCCGGAGAAGGACATATTTTTATCCCGGAAAATAGCTTAGTTCCCGCGGGATAGTGAAAACCGAATTCTACGTGGACGGAGTCGCAGGTAACGCCTAGTTAATCGTATCAATAAAATAAAATAAATAAATAAATATCATGGGACACTTGACACCAATTGACCTAGTCCCAAACTAAGCAAAGCTTGTACTATGGACACTAACAACATACTACATTAATACATACTTATAAATACATATCCAAGACCCGAGATCAAACATTCGTATTATTCATACAAATATCTGCACCGGCCGGGATTCAAACCCGGGACCTCAAGCTTCGTAGTCAGGTTCTCTAACCACTTAGCCATCCGGTCGTTTAAAAAAAAAATATTGAGGGTAATTTTATTGATACGAGTAACTAGGTGGTAACCCAACCGTCTTCCGAATTATCCAGTCCCACTGCTGGGCACAGGCCCCTCTCAGAATTGGGCCTTAGTTCCCACGCGGGCCCAGTGCGGATTGGGAACTTCACGATGTTGTCCTTCACCGAAAAGCTTGTGGTAAATTTCAAATGTAATTTCGCACATGAATTTCGAAAAACTCAGAGGTGCGGGCCGGGGTTTGAACCCACGAGCTTCTGCTTAAGAGGCGATAGGTCAAACTACTAGGCCACCACGGCTTTTTTATCCAAGAGTTATCCAGTATTTTGTAAAAAAAAAGTTATTTATTACAAAAAGTTTTCAGCATATCCAACCAACCTAATGCTTACACAGAGTATTTTAGAGATGCTGTGACCTAAACGCAAAGGTGTTCATGAAAATTCTCAGCTACATCCTCGCCCGCTCATGCATATGCAACAGCGATGCAAATGCATGCATGCATCCATCTTTGATCCGCTCTGAACCGCTTCAAACCGGTACGGCCTGTCGCATTGTCATGTTATTGTTTATTAATCATTGTTTTTTTTTTGAACGGGATTAGGGTTGAATTTGATTTTAATGGGCGAATTGGAAGGATACATTCAAAGAGTTGATAGCACTGATTGGTGGTCCTGTGTTCTATTTAAATTAGGAAATCGAATAACGACAACTGTCTTAAAAAACTTCAAATAAAAACTAAACCGAAAAAAAAACTTGGCAGAAAGACAATTTGATAAACCAAAAATTATATTGAAATTCTGTTAATTAAATTAAAAATGTTAGTAAATTAGTAAGGCTTCTACCTAGTAGGAATGTATGTAAATCAGAACATTCTATATTTTATCAAAGCGCAAATATTTCAAGCTAACTTAAATTGAAATTAAGTGTGAGTTCAGATTACTTAGTGTACCTACATGCATATAACACACAGACATACAATACGAGAGGAAAGTCTCACCCTCGATCCAAAGTGATAATATGCTCTTAACTACATATTTGAATGGTTGGTGTTATTCAAGATGTCACCATGATAGTAAAGCATTAACGCATAGTACATAAATAATACCTATAGCTGTCTAGAAAACAGACCGTTAAAATCAAAATAGTTTTCTGTTAAAAAAGGTTTTTTTTATGTTTTAGCATTGGCGTCCAACCTACATTATGTCAAAGTCAAAGTCAAAGTCAAAATATCTTTATTCAATTTAGGCTATAACAAGCGCTTATGAATGTCAAAAAAGATCTACCACCGCTTCGGAAAAACCTTTGTTGAGAAGAATCCGGCAAGGAACTCAACGAGGTGTATTTTTTTTTAAACAGATTTACAATATTATTAAATGATATCTGTACATCACAAGTATTTAACACAACTTTATTTTTAACACAGTAGGTTCGCTATTTGATGGGATCGCTAATGCGGATCGGGATTATTTCCAAATATCCCTGTCCATGATATAATCATTAACTTTATCATACGCCTTAGATATTAATTCTTTCTTGACAATAGATCTGAATTTTGTATCTGTTTCATTTATAATATTTTTTGGAATTTTATTTTAAAAACTTATGCAATTTCCCAGAAACGACTTTTTGGTTTTAACCAGTCTGTAAGATGGAACTTTAAGCTTCACTGTGTTTCTAGTAGCCTTTGGCTTATCGACGTTAGTGGGAAAATCACATATGTTCTTCCTTACATACATGATTATTTCAAAAAAATAAAGCGACGGCAGGGTTAGGATACCTGTTTCCTTAAAAAAAGATCCTAATGATTCACGCCTCTTCAAATTATAAATTGCTCTAATTGCTCTCTATTGTAAGATAAAAATTGACTCAATGTCTGCAGCAGATCCCCATACGGCCGTACGAAATAATGCTATTAAAGTAAGCAAAATACACCAACCGTGCCGTCGCCACATCGGTTAGCTGCCGTATTTTCCAAACTGCAAAAGCAGCAGAGCTCAATCTATACCAAATATATATATGTATACCAAAATACAGCTCAATTCGACTGGAAGTGGATCAAAATTAACATACACAGACATAAAAAATATTAAAGTTCTAGTTTTCGTCTCACTGCTGGGCAAAAGCCTTCCCTTCCTTCCGGCACTCGTCTAAAGATAGATTGTTTAAAAAAAAATGCCTTCTGTGGCATAAAGCCATCCAAACTTCGTCGCCTCAAGCCGACATAATTTGATTAATTTTCGACTGAGACAAAATGTGCTCTAATTAAAACTAGTGTAAGTGGCTGGCGCGATAAGAACAGTTTGGTAGCGTTTGACGTGAGGCATCGGCTTCCCTTACACCATGCTACGTACGCTAAATAATGCTGGCACCTGAGGCTGTATTGTCTAACGCAGGGTTTCTCAAACTTATCGCTCCACGTACCCCTGTTAAAGTTTCTAAACGATAGCGAACCCCCCCCAAACAAAGTAATAAAATTGACTGTTGGAGAAACTAAAAATAAAAAATACAAAAAGACTCCAAAAACCAATCTTAATCATCTTGCAAGTCTTGCAGCCTGGTGGTTTTTGGAGTCACGTAAACCTTGTCGCGAACCCCCTACCGTCGAATAGCGAACCCCTAGGGGTTCGCGTACCCCACTTTGAGTAACCCTGGTCTAACGTTTCTGACACTTGGGATCACAATCAAATGACAGTTTTTGTATGAAATCTGTCATTTCACCGTCTACCACCAGCCACCTAATTGCATTTATTTATTGTGTGGGCCATGTTGCCGGAAACTGTTTATTATTAATAAATTATTTTCTAACGCGCTGACGTTCGCGATTGCATTTACCATCTCTCACCTTTCACCTCCTCACTTTACCACGTAGCAGAAAGAGTAGTAAAATCATTGTAATTTAAAGTATATTAGTTATACAATGAAGCATAAGGGTTTTGCCACCAAAAACTAGTTTCAACTGGGTAGTTTCCTAGATACTTAAATATTAATTCATTTTGTCAGTCAGTTTGATTGTCAAAAAATATTGGACATGTATTTTTTCTTTTGTCAATCAAGTAAATAAGTTTTTGGTAAACTTGTTTGCTGACTGTACTTTTTGTTGAGTGTACTTCCATTGTCACCCAAACTACATTTGCATACCAAATTTCAAGGCGATGCCATTAACCGTTGAATAGTTCCGTCCTACGGAGACGATCCTGGCCGGACTACCAGGATGTCACTACCAGATTATTGTACTGTCACGCGATTTACATAAGTATTCCAAATTTCAAGTCAATCTGACTACTGGAAGTTGGTCAGATTATACTTGCAAGATTTGAATACAGACAGACAGACAGACAGACAGACAACGGGACAGATGAAACTAAATAAAAGCTTGTAAAAAGGCTTTAGGTGAAATGTTGCAAAGATGAAGTGCGTTAAAGTTCGGGAGTCACCTGTGTCGTTGCGATATTCTAACATTTTCACATCTCATGCTCGTAAAGTTCATGTTCATGCTGGATCTAGGCGACATAAAAAGACTTTTTATGCACTAGTGCATAAAGTAAAATCTTCGTCTAAGACCAAGGTAATCAGGTGTCAACAGCCACAAACAAAAAAGTTTCTACATATTTTTAAAAATAATTTCTAATTTATTTAAAACTAGCTTAAGCCCGCGACTTCGTCTGCGCGGATCTAGGTTATCGCGCGGTGGCGCCTCTACCGGAATAAAAGGTATCCTATGTTGATCCTTGGGGTTCAAAATACCTATATACCAAATTTCATCAAAATCGGTTCAGTGGTTTCGACGTGAAAGCGTAACAGACAGACAGACAGACAGACAGACAGAGTTACTTTCGCATTTATAATATTAGTAAGGACTAGAAATCAATCAAAATAAATCAATATAACTAAAAACTCGTGCCAGCGTGCTTTGCATTAGACTTAACTTATTTATTATTTTGCCATAATTCGGCCTTAATTCAAAACACGCACCCTATTTCAGTGAAGGTATCGTGTACTACAAAATTTCGCCTCAAGCGCGTAGGTATCACAAAGTTGACTTTGACGAGAAATTAGAGAGTTCAGTTGACACATTCAATTTTGTCTAAAACGCAATAGTGTACGGATAATTTGGGAACTTCACTAACCGCTAATAGTGGTTTAATGTCTGGATGTGTATTGAATGACAAAGTTTGCTGGGTTAAGGTGTTAAGGTTTAAGTTGTGTTTGTTGCTCAACGTATTATATCAAATGTATATTTTATTTAATAGTCTATTCTATTCTTTCTTCTATTGTCTACTACGCTGAGCAAAGGCGTCCCACCTTGACCTCCATGTCTGCCGTTCTGGTGGTACGGTCAAGGAATTTAAGTCATGAGCCATCATGGAATCGTTTTAAAGGTATAGTCATTACGATTTTCCTTGTTAATGAGGGCTATCGTTTTTTGTCTCACTAGATGGCGCACTGTTGCGTGAGGTTTTTAAGTATGGTTTTGAAAGTCTGTTATTACGGGCGTGGAAACAAAGTTTAGATTAAAATCATATTTAATACACCTTAAAACCGTACCATATAAATATCGAGCAAGCCACAGTGTTGCATAGTCTCCGTTTTGTTCGGAAAAAAGGGAGGACAAAGGTTTCCGAAAGACAAAACTGTCTCAAAACACAGACATTCATTGCCCCGGAACGCATATTTGCTATAATTAATTACAGATATTGCAAAATATTCACAAAATTATTCTAATTCTAAATAAACCCGCGTAGCTCACCCAAAAACTATGAGATTTGACATTTCGGAGACCTCACGCTACACTAGCGCCTCTAGCGGCGAATTCATTCGCGATAGCCCTCATTAATGCGATATCAGTGCGAAGACGTTTACTATAAAATAGTTCCATGGCGGCTAATGATCATGGGTTAAAGCCCTTATAGTTAGTACCTATAGTAGGAAATTTATTTTCGATATTGGTGACAATGGATGCTCATAAACAATTTTGGTAGATAAATCCGTGGTGGCCTAGTGGTTTGACCTATCGCCTCTCAAGCAGAGGGTCATGGGTTCGAACCTCGGCTCGCACCTCTGAGTTTTTCCAAATTCATGTGCGGAATTACATTTGAAATTTACCTCGAGCTTTGCGGTGAAGGAAAACATCGTGAGGAAACCTGCACAAACCTGCGAAGCGATTCAATGGTGCGTGCGAAGTTCCCAATCCGCACTGGGCCCGCGTGGGAACTATGGCCCAAGCCCTCTTGATCTGAGAGGAGGCCTGTGCCCAGCAGTGGGACGTATATAGGCTGGGATGATGATGATGATGATTAACGCGTTTTGCTTAGGTACCTTGATTTTTTTCTCTATGCAAGTATCTCTGCTCTGTTTTCTGTACTGCTTAGTATGTTGTGGTGTTCGATAAAGCCATTGCTTTGTATTGTAAAATCTGACGTACCAGATATAGATTTTCCAGCATCAAAAAATCCTCAAGCATCCAATTTTATTAAAACCCTCCCCCCAGTGTGTCATATATCTGTAAACGAGCGTTATTGTAAACATATTTCAGCCGATACTGCGTGGCGCGTCGTTTGCCGAGGCATTCGTATTCATTTGCCATATATTTACACGGAGCGGCTGTTCGAGGATTTTCGATATCTTTGGAAGCTTTTCCTTTTGAGGTTTTTGTGTTATCCTTCTGTGAATGGTTTTTTTTAGTAGTTTGTTATTGTGATTTATAAAGTTTGTTTCTGCGGTGCGTTAGTTCCAAACGGTGCCCTTGAAATGTCGACAAACTTTTAATCGAATATCAGTTAAAAGTCAACGTTTCCTATTTTTTCATTTCATCGAATGTTCATTACCTCGAATGATTAAAATGGGTAGGTATTTTTAAATCACGGATTTTTTATATCTGGACATACTATTTAATAGAAAGTTTATTTGGCAGAAATTCATTTCATTACTAATTATTTGAAACTTTTTTGAATGAAATTTATTTTTTTTGGGGTCGCAGTTCTAACATAGTCTAACCTACTTTTCTGGTAGCGATTTATTTTTGTTGGGGTTGTAGTTCTAACCTAACCTAACCTGTTTTTCTGGTACCGGTTTATTTTTTAGGGTCACAGTTCTAACCTAACCTAACCTACTTCTCTGGTAGCGATTTATTTTTGTTGAGGTCGTGGTTAGCACGGAGAGCGGATGGCCGTTGGGGCCGAAAAGTTCTCAAGTGGAGGCCGCGGATCGGCAAGCGCAGCCGGAGGACGTCCACCAACAAGATGGACGGATGACCTGGTTAAAGCCGCGGGTTCACGGTGGATGCAGATGATGATGATTGCCCGGATTGCTACCACCATCTTGCTCGCTAATCCTGCCGTGAAGCAGCAGTGCTTGCACTGTTGTGTTTCGGCGTGGAGAGTAAGACAGCTGGTGAAATTACTGGCACTTGAGGTATCCCATCTTAGGCCTCTAGGTTGGCAACGCATCTGAAATAGTGCCCTGTAGTAATCCCCTGTGTTGCAGATGTTTATGGACGGTGATGATCTCTTACCATCAGGAGACCCACTTGCCCGTTTGCCATACAGTCGAATAAAAAACAAAAAAAAAGTGTTTCTAGTTCTTCGGCGAACTTCTGCAATCGTGAAACCATATCGAATACAAACTGAGACATGGATGCACAGAAAAACAGAAAAGAGACCAGCACTGGAAACAGATCTCTAGGGTGTCTAGATTCCTGTCCAGCAGTGGCGCAGCACGGATTGCTGAGGACCTGGGTTCGATTCCCAGTGCTGGTCTCTTTTTACGGTTTTTCTGAGCATCCATGTCTCAGTTTTTATTTTCGATATTTGCTTAGTTTGGGAGTAGGTCAATTGGTGTCAAGTGTCCCATGATATTTATTTATTTTTTATACCTTAGTCTGCTATTTCTCTTAAACTACTAATAATTCTCATGCACTCTTAGCCGTTATAATTTTCCTTGTAAATTTGATATCCTGCCTACTATCCTGAATTTTTCCACCGAACAGTTTAGATTTTAGAGGGGGGGGGGGGCTCTTATTTGATGAAAATTTGCACTTTAAAGTTGAATATTTCGCAAACAGATCACGGTATCGAAAAATCGTCTGGGCAATCCCCATTATTTTAAAAACCTATCTAACGATACCCCACACTATAGGGTTAGTAGGATAAGCCGGAAAAAAAAACGCCCCCACTTTACGTCTGTGGGAAGTAGCATATTTTTTTTTTAGTTTTTTTTTTTACCACTGTCGGCGTGACTGATATGTACCTATATTTATTCATGCCAAATTACATTTTTCTAGTACTAACGGTCTCTGAGCTTAGCTGCGGACATTCAGACAGACGGACAGACATGGCGAAACTATAAGGGTTCTTACTTGACTACGGAACCCTAAGAAAGATTGAAAATCAACCGCAAGACTTTAATACTAAAGCATCACAACCATAACATGCATTCAATAAACAAACATCAATACATTCAACTATATCACGGTACACTCAGCATCAAGTGCAGTACTTAATAACAACTTAGCGCCCCCCACCACCCCCCACTCGTCTGTCAAACGTACGACAAGCGCAGATTTCGCTTTGTACTTGTCAAAAATATAGCAAACAAAAGATACTGTATGCGAATAAATGAAGTGAGCTGATATATCTCGCTTAGTGGTGGGGTTGAGAAAAGTCGATAAAAGGGGAAAAGTCGATCAAAACAGTATCACATCATCATATTCATTATCATTATCAGACGTAGGACATCCACTGTTGTACAGTCAGCATCAAAAGTAGCTATATACTATCATACTTTGCCGTTTTACAGCCACGTACTAAACACCATGCAAGATTGTCAAGGTATCAATCAATGCGACAGAGTAAAAAAGTGATCCGCTACTTTTGATGCTGACTGTACATAGGCCTCCCCAATAGACCTCCAGTTGCTTCAGTAGGAAATGGCCTGCTTCCATCGTAAACTGGCTTTAACCAATTTTCTTTTCTTTTCCAATAGCTGAAAAAATTCCAGTAGGTAATAGGTCGCGACTGTTAAAGTTTAAGTTACCTAACAGAGTTCTATGTAGACTCTTATGTCTTGTGTTTTTCTTTGGTATCCTGCCGTTTCACCAAGTAACTTAGTTTTGTCTTAGTTTAGGTGGTACTTATGGAGCCAAAATAAACCTTTCTTTCTTTTTATTATTAAGTTTCTGTTTGGAATGAGCAATTTTATTTTCATTCGGTACTCATATTGTTACAATGAAAAAATATCCCTTTCATTTTTTTTTTCAATAATGTCATATTGAAATACTACATACTCTCAGTCAGTCTGACAGTTTTCTAATCAAGTTTAGGCTTACAGCGAAGCCCAAATAAATAGACATACAAAACACATAATCATAGAAAACATACCTACCCCTCTTTCGGGTAGCCGGGCAAAATCACCAACTTTTTTCTGTTTTATCAATACGTTAAAAACATCGATATATCGATATCGATAAACGTGTCCCATCACTACTAAGCAATATGTGTAGGCAGACAATATAAGTGACGTATCGCACACCGACACCCAGTTCGGGAAGTATGCAAAGAAGTTGCGCGCAAGTGACTGGATCGTCTTGATACTTGATTAACTTGTTATAAGTTGACAGATACCGTTTGGTTTATTTTGACAGTTGAGCTAATGTTTATGAAAATATATCTAAGTAAATTTAATAACAGACAGCAACATCAGGAATTTTAATTTCCAATTTTTTCACTGTCTTTTTTTACAAACTCTTTAATTGTGCGAGTATTAAAACGAGAACACAAAAACACTGTTTTTTATTTTTATGGTATAGGGGGGCAAACGAGTAGACGAATCCGGAGTACCGCTGGCGATAGTTCATTCCAGAGTTTTGCTGTGCGCGGCAGGAAATTTCTGGAAAACGCACAGTTGAGGACCGCCAACCATCTAAATGATGAGTGTTGTCGCGTAGGTCGGTGGCAAAAGGATGCTGCAGGTATCAATCCGAATAAGTCCTCGGAGCACTCCCTGTTGTACATGCGATAGAGGATGCACAGTGAAGCTACATCTCTACGAAGCGCCAAAGTCAAGTCGATCAGAAACTCGTTGGCAGCCGACTATTCGAGATTCCAGAGGGAGAAGCTGGTACTGGGGATCCACTGCCCACAGATGAGTGCAGTATTCCATATGTGGGCGAACCTGCGCCTTATAAAGCTGGAGGCGGTGGGCCGAAGTGAAATACTGTCTCGATCTATTGAACACGACGAGCTTCTTTGAGGCTAATTTAGCCTTACCCTCTAAATGGCCGCGGAACAGGACTTCACTCGAGATGTCAATACCAAGGATTCCGATACTGGCTGTGGTAGCTAGAGAAGTGCTCTCGAAAAGAGGTGATGCGACAAACGCAGACTTTTTTGTGGTAAACGCGCAAACCTGTGTCTTTGTGGGGTTAAAACGGACTAAATTAAGTCGACCCCATTCTGAAACTTCTTTTAGGGAAGTCTTAATTTCAGACACAAGTTTGTTTGGGCACTCTATGAAGTTTAAACTAGATCTAGTCTAAATTAAACTGGGCCTGGAAATTCATTTCAGTTTATCACATCTCGATGCATGCCTTAATATGAATTGATATATGTACTGTACGCTTACGGCGTTTGTTCACTGTTCACAAGCTAGATCGTTTGTTTATCTTCTAAAGCCCTCATGTAGCGTCGAAATCTGAAAGTCCTTTTGCGTACAAGAATTGCTCGTTTAGAGTTATGATCTAAAATAATTTCTTTGCTTACCCGCTCATTAATTTAGTTCATTGATATGGGCTTCTGCAGAGTAACGCCTGAGTTTTTTGATCACGTGTCCCTTGATAATTCACATGTCATGATCATTGTGTATCATTGTATCGTAATAATACCGTAACTTTATCACGCTGATATTGATAGTAGTTTTCGGATACTTTATAAAGAACAAATTAACACAAGGAATAATGGGTTAATATAGGTACTTTGTAGGTAGAACTAAATTGTTCATTGAATAAAGACTCTTGAGAATGTTATAATAATATCTGAAATAACAAAGCATGTGACCCACGTCTAGTTCTTTAAATAGTACATCTGTTGAAACAAGTTAAGACTCAGGAGGGATTGGATAAAAACAAAACGACCAAGTACCAAAACCTCTCACACCGCCTCATATCGACAGTGGCTCCAACAATAATAGTTCCGTATCCCATTTGAATATTAGAACATCCGCGAGACACCCCCCTCCCCCCATTATTAGCGGGGAAAGAAGCTTGTTAGGTGACAGTTGATAGCGGAGCTGGATGGTAAGGGGTTTCTATAGGTAGTAAGGGTTTCAAAAGGGGTCTCTTGACTTCTGATTTTAGTTTTCGTGACGCATCTCAGATTATCTTTGATAGTCTCTATTGTATTTTTTGTTTAACTTGAAAAATTTACATAAGATAAGTAAAAAAGATAAAGGAAGGCCCCTTTGTTTGTTTGTTTGTCTGTTTGTGCAAAACGTTGCACATAAACAAGTGTTAAATAAGTGAGTACATTTGCATGTAAGTATTTAATAAAGTGTCCGGAAATATGAGTTTACGATCCAAATTACAACGAGTTTTGGTCAAAATATTAATTGAATACGTCGTGTTTTAATTTTTTTAAATTTTGACAGATTTAACAGGTCAAAGGCGTGGTTTCACTGTGGATACAGGAAGCTTCTAACCGAAGCAACTGAAAGTCTACTATGTCCAATAGTAGACGTCCTGCCGCTGATATTATGATGATGATGATGACTCAGTTCATTGATAATAAAAAGTACCTGGTAATTAAAATATTAGCTACATAGAAAATATAAATTTGAACGATATTATGTGTGTCTGTCTGTGGCATCATACTTCCTTAATAGTTAGATGGACTCTTAAACGATTTTTTTTACTAAAATCTAGTTTAATTGAGATGGTTCTTAACTAAAATTATCATTAAATAAAATAGGTTCAAAGATCTTAAAACATTGAACTTTAAGAGTCGCCAGTACGCTCGCCGCTGATCTTATTTTCATAGAAAAGTAGGTTCTTTCTAATTTACACACAATATATAACACACTGAAGCAAACACCGGTGCTCGTCGAATGAAAGTGTATTATTTGTCATTCTATTTTTATGGTAGTCAGGAAAAATCTCGCCCGCGCGATTCAGTATGTTATAGTTTTCCGTACAGCGACATCTATCGGCATATAAATTAAACATAGAAAACTGCTATACACGGACGTTACAAATATTTAAGTTATTTCTAGGTTATTCTCTAATCAATCCACGTCCAAACAAGTCTGGAACCCTCTGCACTAAGATCGCTAAATTTATGGTTTGATTATAGAAAATGAACTTGTCCACGTCATGACTTGTGCGATAACGCTGAAGGAGTTATGTGCTGCACTGCGATATTACAATATTGCAGCGGAGTTTGCTTCTTTAGGGAAAGTAAATCTTTCCAATATTATAAATGTGAATAGGAAACAAGAAGTGCCCGTACAGCCTGGCGATAAAGATTTTGGAAAAAGACAATTGACTGTTCACGACGACTTCCGAACACTGGCGACCGTGCATCAATCATCGTAGGTATTTATTAAGTGACGTTTTATCCATCCATATCCATACTAATATTATAAATGCGAAAGTGTGTGTGTTTGTATGTTTGTCTGTATGTTTGTCCGTCTTTCACGTCGAAACGGAGCGACGGAAGACGAAGAAACGGAACGAACAGTGAAGAAGAAAAAGAAGAAACAAAATTTATTCACTATTCGCAAAAACTTACAGGCTGAAATTAAAAAAAAGAAAGGTTGAAAATAAAAAGCAAACAAAAATAAGTTTGTGGTAAAAATTTCATTTTTAATACAAGTTTTTTTGTGCACACTGTACTTTTTGTTGGCTGTACTTGTATTGTCACCCAAACTACATTTTCATGCTAAATTTCAAGTCAATGCCATTAACCGTTGAAAAGTTCCGTCCTGTGGAGACGATCCTGGCCGGACTACCAGGCTGTCACTACCAAATTATTGTATTGTCACGCAATTTACATAAGTTTACCATATTTCAAGTAAATTCAGTTACTAGTAGTTGGTCCAATTTAACTTGCAAGATTTGATTACAGACAGACAACGGGACAGGTGGAACTGAAAAAAAAAACTGTAAACCGCAATGACACATACCTTTGTGTCGTTTTTTGTACCTAAATTTTGTTGTCTGTGTTGTGAATAAATGTATTTTCTTTTTTTCTTTCTTTTTTTAAAAACAAGTCTTTGCGAAATCGCCAAACGGTCCCAGCTCAGCACAGTGTTGGCCGATCAGACCGACGCTGGTCTTCCGCTGTGACCGCTTGGCGATTTCACGGAAAACCAATGAAAATGGATGATCAAAAGGTTTAAACGATTTCAAATGCATCTCCTAAAGGGGTAAGATCAAATGTACCAGTAATGCACCAGCTATCTTACTCCGATATATTCCAATCTAGATACGTCCCACTGCACGACATAGGCCTTCACCCAGAATGAGAAGGCTTAAGCCGTAGCTCCCACGCGGCTTCAGCGCGAATTGGGAACTTCGCACACACCATTGAATAACTTCGCCTGTTCGAGATACCTTCTGAGATACCTTCACCGTAAAACTGATGGTAAATTTCGAATGTTATTTTGCGCATAAATTTCGAAAACTTAGATGATCCTTTGAGAGACTATAGAAATTAGAAAGAAAGAAAGAAAATACATTTCGTCCCATCCGACGAATAAAGTCACTTCTGCAAAATTGTTACTTTTCACTAGGGGCATTGAATTTTAGCTTAGTTTAATTTGATTATAGCTTTGTAAGTAATAGGAATTCGTCAATGCAATTAAGTATAGTTTTTACTAGAGTTGTCAGGATTACTTTTTAGTAGCAATCTTTTTTAATGTTAAGGCTTTCAAGGAATTCTGGGTCTTAAAGTAATATGTAATTGTGTTCGTGGGAACGCACAGCCAAAAATTCGGTGTTAAGAGAATATAGAACTATCTTTGTCGGAGTTTGACTTTGTGAACCGAGGTCTATAGGCATATGAAACTTTATTCCTCGGATATTTTGATAATTTTTTCAACAACATGTGACTATCTATCTATCTATCTTCTACGCCGTTAGCAATAGTCATGTTCAGATATTTTTTATCAAATATTTGCTCACATGTTTATGAACTCGACTGTACGTGATTATTCGCAATGACGAAATAAATAATAATTAATGCTTATTACAAACGACATTGCCCATTAGGTACTCACAATATGACACTTGTTCCTTGTGCTTGTTTATTATGATCGCACATGAAAATTATATAAAAAGTTTTAAAAGTAATGTATTTCATCATCATCGTGATCATCACATCCGCAGGATGTCCACACTTGGACATAAGCCTCCCCCATAGCCCTCTAGTTGCATCCACCGCGAACCCACCGCTTTAACTAGGTCATCCTTCCATCTCGTTGGAACTTTTCGGCCCCAACAGCCATACGTTCTCCATCCTATAATGGCCTGCCTATTGCCACGACTTCAACGAGCTAATTTGTTTGGCTATGTCGATAATGGTGACCCTTGTTCTTCTACATATCTCCTCATTTCTAATTCAATCTCGTAGAGAAATCCCGAGCATAGCTCTCTCCATAGCTCGCTGAGCAACTCTGAGCCTTTATAGGGCTATAGTGAAGCACCACGTCTCCGATCCATATGTATTGTCATCACTGGCAACACACATTGGTTTAAAAAGACTTTCGTCTTAAGGCACTGAGGAATTTTGAACGAAAAGACATTGCTGAGTTTTCCAAACGGTGCCCATCTGTGTTGGATTCGACGATTGGTCAATCTTCTCGAAGTTGAACTTACCTAATTGATGGTTTTTCCTATGTATACATATGCGTCTACAACTTCAAGAACCGAATTCTCAACCAAAATAGGAGTAGACACCTGTTCTTGACACTCGATTGAGGTTTTCGAGTAGCGTACTGAGTTCTTCCATCGACTTTGCCATAACCACGATATCGTCGGCAAACCGAAAGTGAGTGATGTGTTCGCCGATGAGATGCCTAGTCCTTTCCATTCCAGAAGCTTGAAGGCGTCTTCGAAGCGGCAGTAAACAGTTTTAGAGATATGACATCTACGTATCTTACGCCTGTTTTCAAAGGAATCGCATTCGAATTCTGTTCGTGTACTCGGACCGACATAGTGGCGTTGTTATACAAATACTTTAACACTTGGATATACCAATAGTCAACGGTATCGCTAAAGAAACTCAAGCACCGCTCACGTTTCGACCGAATTAAAGGCTTTCTCGTAATCCACAAACGCTAGACATAGTGACAAGTTATACTCTTCGGTATTCTGTATGACTTGCCGCAGCGTATGTATGCGGTCTACGGTACTATAAGCCTTTTTGGAACCCGGCTTGTTCAGATGGCTGGAAGTCATCGAGCCTGCGTTCGAGACTTACTTGCGACATAATTAGAGTTAGAGTAACCGTTTCGGTATCAGAAATTTCATTTATAGGCGTCAGTTCCTTTGTAGGCGATGGTTCCAATATTGGCGATGTGCCTACAGAAAGTGACGGGTTGAACGGCGACACTACTTTCTTTACCTAGATTTTACATCGCATCACGCTCTAGATCAATAGCTCGCTTTTTTCTCCTCTCTGTGTATTTGTATTTTTATTTTTATTTGCAATAAAGAGTTTACATACATACAAACATGATTCCGTACTGTGTGATGTTTCTACATTTGCAGAAGATATGACTGGGGCATTAGTTTATTATATTATCCTCGTAAAACGTACACCGACCAGATCGGCGGCATATTGAAGAGAGGCTATATAGGTTAGAAGTACCCGAAAGCGTCGAGCATGTATGAGGAGTGATGAATGTGGATGAAGCGAGAGAACTATGTCAGAATAGAAGCGTATGGCGCTCTATTGTCTCTGCCTACCATACAGGGAATAAAGCGTCACGTATATGTATGTATGTATGATATTTTATTCCATAAAATAAATAGAAAATAAAATTTGAGACGTAAACGGTGTTAACTTAAATGAGTTCCGTAGAAGAAGGTGACATATGCAAGTGAACTCAACAACGCGTGTCTGTTCCGGCATAAATGGTTACAAGTGCTCTTACAACTCTGAATTCTATCTAGTTTCCATCGATTAATGGTACATAACTATATACATCGTGCTTATTAAACTTTTTCTAATCGTGAAATCTATATAAATCTTTTATTGCTAAGATCATAATACGTTACGAATATTTTTTTTCCAATTTATATTGATTTACTATAAATAAAGTTCTAAGAGGTAATATGCTTCCTTTTACTCCGGAATCTAACGGCAGAAGCACTTAAACCGTTAAAAACATAAAACACACTCACTATTATTTTTTAAATAGAAAAAATAGCTAATTACGTCTTTCTGAACCATGATGACTATCCTCTGTTGGACCATTTGTAATTAAATCATTAATTTCACTTGTACTTCGTTGATTCGTTGGTCTAGTGCCAAGTTTATAAGTCGTCTCGAGCGACGATTCGTTTATTAGGAGTTAAATTCATGCCCCACAAAATTAACATAAAATTATAAAGAAACCCACACCAAAGAAAACGTGCCAAAATAACATAAAGTAATAAACGAGTCATCTCCCGCGAAGACCGGTGACGACTGACGATAGAACCCCGCACGCGCCACTCCGCGGGGCGAGGCGACCGGCGTGTAAAGTTCTATCGAGATGTATAACTTTCTACGTCGAGCTCATATCACATGGAACTTTTTTAGGGGTTGAAATCTCAAAAAGTACTTGGATTTGAGAAATAATTTATATACAGAAATGAAGCTGGAGAATAGCTTAATAAAACAAAACAATAAAATCAATTTAGTCATTTATTATCATACAACCTTTTTCGTCGCATGGGACGATTTATTTAACGCCAAAAAACATAGAACAAAATACAAGATATATATGACGCTAAGCATATCCCACTCAGCATAATGCCACGGCAAGCCGTGGCGCTAATTTTCAGTGAGGACCTTATCTAAAAACTAACTTAAAAATAAATAAAAAAATACTTATAATTAAATTGTATGGCAACACCGGCTTAACAGTTCAATCGTGTGCAGGTAGGACCTATAGGTACTGGTCAAACCACTAGATCACGACGGCTATGTTTTACTCTAATGCTATCATATCACTGTATGTCTGCGCTTGCGCATAACTCATTGAATCTAATGCATAAATCAAACGATATAATGAGAGCACTGAATGCTGCATTAGGAATAGATAAGGATGAACTTTGGTTGAGTTCGAAACGCGTTAATGTAGTCTGGTGGTGATAGTTGGGTTTGTGAGCTTTGTGTGTGTTCTTACAGTGTGAAGGTGGAGGAGCTGCATGAACACACATTTGTTGGATAAACGTACGTAGCTATAGTAAGTTCACGGGTGAACAAAGTAATTGGTTATAGTTGGTTGATATGGACCTCTGCAAAGTAACGCCTGATTCAATATAATTATCTCATCCTACTAGGATTAGTATATAAAAGTATAAGATTAGTAGGATTACTTATCTAATTTATACAATTCTCGGGTTACAATATTTGTGACCAAACTCCTCCGAAACGGCTTGACCGATTTTTATGAATTTTTTTGTGTATATTCGGTAGGTCTGAGAATAGGACGTAAACTATTTTTAATACTTCTACGCGGTTGGAGTCGCGGGCAACAGCTAGTATTATATACGGGAAATTATAAATGCAAAAGTATAAAGTCTGTTTATTTGTTTGTTTGTCAAAGTCAAAGTCAAAGTCAAAATATCTTTATTCAATTTAGGCTATAACAAGCACTTATGAATGTCAAAAAAAATCTACCACCTTTTTTACCTCATCACGTCTAAACCGCTGAACCGATGTAGGTACACAGATAGTTTGAGTACCGGGAAAGGACATATAGGATAGTTTAAATCCCGGAAAATTGCATAGTTTCCGCGGAATAGCGATAAACGTATACTGCGCGTACAGATTCGCGGACAAAAGCTAAATAGTTAAAAATAAAATAAAAATACCCTTTTACTCAATTGACTGCTTTATTTATTATCCGTGCAAAATTATTTCTACCTATAATACAATTAAAAACCCCCTAACAATATTTGTTGTGTCTATATTAGTGTTAAGTATGATTCGCTAACTGTATTTCTGTGGACATCTTTATTGGCTTTCTGCTTAATACCCAAGTCCTATTATAAATTACTGTATTGCTGTTGATGCCCTAAATAAATAAAATAAAATAAAGAGACACTAAGAAAATCCACTGACAAGTGGAAACAGACAACCCTACATTTCTATCATCATCATCAGCCGGAAGACGTCCCTGAACGAAGGCCTTAGAACGCCACAATGAACGACAACTCGCCACTTGCATCGACCGATTGCCCGCAATTCTCACGATATCGTCAGTCCTAGTGGGAGGCCTGCCAACGTTTCGTCTTCCGAGCCATCCGCATTTCTATCACCCATCAATAACTTGTCATCAATCACGACCGCATCCTAAACGCATTAGTTAGTCTGTAATTAATGACTAGTAGCATCCTGTACATAATCAATAAGCTATCACTGTTACTGACTCATGATTCATAGTCCACCATGCGCCTAATGATTTTCCAATTCCGTTAATGAATGAGAAAACGAACCGTATCGGATGAAAGTAAAAATTGTCCATAGGTATTAGACATGCATATTTACAATATCCTCAACAAATTGGGATTGTCCAAAAAATACCAGTGCTTTTTATTATTTTTTGTACAGAAAAATCAATAATAATAATAATAAGAATGAAAAAATAATAATAATAATAACAAAAAACAAAATATGCAGACCTAAAAGACGAAATTGCTAGATTATGGAGACAGGAGAAAGTGTACGTAGTTAAAATAGTCCTATCTAAGGCACTTGTCCCACCGCCGACGATGAGCGAGAAGCGAGTAGAGCGAGTAACTAGAAACGAGTGGGCGAGCAGCGAGAAGCGAGTGTAGTTTTGTCGCTCGGCTGTAAGCGAGTGTTCGCGTGCGACGGGCGATTACTCGCTCCACTCGACTCGCTCGTGCGGGGCGGCCGCCAAGCTGATATCGCTGAGCCATCTATAGCTCAGCGAGTTTTATAGCTCTTGTCGCTGCGACAAAAGATGTAAGAGCGAGTTCTCGCCTACAGTGTGAACAGCCAGCGATCAACTATTAATATATGTGTCTCTTTTACTCACACAGGATCTTATATCTTTTGTTCGTTTCTTGAGCGAGAAAATAGTCGATAGCCAATCGTTTCCTCGCTGGCGGTGAGACAATTGCCTACAACAGGCGTCATCCCAAACCACCTACACCATAGCTTAAAATTATTAGGCATAAAATCACACGTTCACACAATTTTACAAAAAGCCGCAATACTTAATACATGCAGAATAGTGAGAAAGTTCATGCAACTAGACCCTGAAAATAGCCCTCCACAATCTTCTTAAAAAATATTTATTCTACAACTCTTGCTACATTTACTTGGTGGATAACCCGTAAATGTAGGTAGTACCAGCCTAGACCTGAGAAAACCCAATCCTTCGAAAATAATAATAATAAATATCATGGGACACTTGACACCAATTAACCTAGTCCCAAACTAAGCAAAGCTTGTACTATGGGTACTAGGCAACGGATAAGCATACTTATATAGTTAAAAACGTACTTAAATACATATTAAAGATCCAAAACCCCAGAACAAACATTCGTATTATTCATACAAATATCTGCTCCGGCCGGGAATCGAACCCGGGACCTCAAGCTTCGTAGTCAGGTCCTCTAACCATTTGCCATCCGGTCGTCAAATTAAAAATTCCTTCGATACTTTTACACTTAATTTAATGTTCTATAAATTCTATGGTGATAGGAATTCTTCACAGTTTCTACTATATACTATATACTATATTTAGACCGCAATTTGCCATTGGATATTTTTAGACAATCCTAATTGTAGATATTTATACAAAAAATAGACGACAGAAGCGGTTACCAATCCTTAGCCTGCCTTGTTTTTTAAAAGATGAAGCGAAGCGCTAGCGTATTTATGCCTACACTGCAGAACTCCTCACCAGTTTCATAAGCCATCTTGATGTCATAAACGAGGAAATAAAACGCTTCATTCCTGTCCACATCCGAAACCAATATGAGCCCATAAACAAATTATTCGCGAAATATCCTAAATTCGAATGAGCCCATAAAAATATGCCGGAATAGAGAAAAAATGGCGACCGTCATAAAGATGCGATAAACTGGAGAAAAAATGGCGCTCGTGAATTCATCGGTATGACATTTGGGGTAAGGGAGTGGTCACGCGTATGTTGGAAAATTATACCAGACAAATTTGGTGGCAATAAGTTTATTGGGATTTTTATAGGCAAAACGCTTTGGTTAAGTTCCTAGAGGGATAAACAGTAGTGCATTTAAATGACATTAGGTATTATATAAAGGATCTATGGTAATTCAAGATGATTAACTTTTTCCATAATGTCCAAATATTTAGTATTTTATGCAACAGTTTTATAAGGGGGTCTAATAATTCGAGGGGCGTGGGGTACGATGTGAGTGTAGCGAATGACGCAACGAGCTTTCTTGACTAACTTTTACGACGTAGAAAATTCATTCTCTACGACTAGCTCATTTAATAAAATACAAAGTTATAGAAAAAGTAAACTTTTACATAAACTAGTAAAAACTATGGAAAACGTAAAAAGAAGGTAAACAACAATACAAACGAGTGGAAGCCACGTTAGTACGTAATTCTGCACTTCACGTGACCCGACTCGCTCTTAGCCGGTTTTTATTAGAGCTTTATCCTGGAATTTTTCTCAAATACGATATGCCTAATAAGCCCAGATTCCAAATCAAGAGATTATCAAATCTTGTCACTCTCTCGTCATCGCTAAGCTGTATCTCATTTCATTACCAATTCTGTAATTAGTATCGAATAGTGCATTCACTTTGTGCTTGATTACTGTTTGATTGATTAATTAAACAAATGGAGCATTTGACAGTTACCAGCTCTAACATTTGGAGTATAGAGGGATGGAAAACAATCTATACACAGAGATTGTTTATGCTAGTGCCCATCGACGAGTGTTAAATATTTAGTTAACGCTACAGGCAAGCGAGTACTTCTTTTGTTTTTTTTTTAATTTTCTTTTTTAAAATATATAGCAGTTAATTTCGTTAAAAAAATTAAAATGATGACATCGTCTATCTTTTAATATATTAAATTCTTGATCAAAAATGTTTTGTGATTCGGTAGGTCTGAGAATAGTAAGTAAACTATTTTTTATATTTCTGCGAGGACGGAGTCGCGGGCAACAACTACCTAGTAAGTACAATATAAAAATCTTACGGCAGTTTATACAGACTCGTATTATTGTTTATTGATTAATTAAATTGTTAAATAAACAAACTGAAATAAAATAGAAATAGAAATAGAAACGTTTATTCGCTAATTCGCAAATTACATATTATAAGTAAGTACACAAAATATAACAAGTATTAAATAAATATTAACGACAGTATTTGCGAAATCGCGAAACGGTCTCAGCTCAGCATAGTGTTGGCCGTAGAGGCCAACGCTGGTCTTCCGCTGAGACCGCTTGGCGACTTCACGAAGGCGACATAAATTCAAAAGTAAATCTAAAAAGAAACAAATAGAAAGTAAAATAATTTAAATAAAAATAATAACAATAATGAAAACAAACAGAACGCAAAACCAGACAAAAGACACGTGCACAATAATAAATTATAAACATCACAGTAAAAAAAGAGTCGACACACCACTCAACATCCATAGACCACAGACGTCGATATGCACAATCTGCCAACTGTCATGTCATATCCATCTGTGGCCTATGCCGAATGTCAGTGTCACTGAACAGACTGGCTACTGCTTTAGATACTGCAAACTGCATTAATTTACAAACCGATAAAAAGCAGCCATTCAAAACCAGTAATATGTTTTGCATTGTTTTTCTTTGTCTCCAAAGCCTATGATTATTATTAACATGTCTTTCCACAACCCACCAACTAACGAACTCAACGCAAACTCAAATGTAAACGCGCAACTCAAATCCAAACCCATGTGTTAACGCAAACCCAAAACGCAAACGCACAAGTAAAATTCCTCAAAACTGATTGATTTATTCCACTACTGTCCCGTGCTTTGCACCGACGCGCCGCCATTTCCCTCTGTCGCTTCTAATTGCTCCCATAATTCACGTCTAATAATAATCTTGTGTTATTATCGGATTGTAGCAGGTGAGGATGCATTGTCTGGTTTGATTTTACGCTTGATGGATTGTGTGTGTGTGTCAGAGCGCGGTGATTTGTGTGCGATTGTTTTGTTTTGAATTGATGATGAGATTTTTGTGATGAACACAGTTTTTTTTTCTTAACATTTAACGTGAGTGACTATCCAGAATCAATATTGAGGAATTAACCATACTCATGTTTTTTTTTATTTATTTAATCTAGTAAAGTAAAAAAAAGTTGTACGTCAAATAATTATTATCAGAGCCAGCATCTGACGAAGCGATTTTGCATATACCACATTTTTAATATGTATGTTTAAGGTGTCTTGATTTTTTTTCTAACCATGCATCAATACAATGTAGTTTGGAATAGGTTTCGTTGTGCTTTAGGCATAGTTTTGAACACAATATAACCTACACGGTAAAGAAAAAGCTATTTTTCACTTCTGGTATTTTATAAATAGCTTATTAGGCAAAGCCCTCTCCATCTTCGATCCACTCTCGAGCGAATGATTTCTTGACAACCCTCGTGACAAGCATCTAGGTTATCCCCCGCCTCCATATCGGCCTCTATCACTATATTCATCATCATAATCATTCAGCCTATATACGTCCCACTGCTGGGCACAGGCCTCTTCTCAGAACAAGAGGGCTTGGGCCACAGTTCCCACGCGGCCCAGTGCGGATTGGGAACTTCACACACACCATTGAATTGCTTCGCAGGTTTGTGCAGGTCACTATATTATGTAACTATAATTATATTTTTGAAGTTACATTCAAAAATAAACTAGCATGCACGCACGAAAACCCCGTAAATCCGACAACGTCTGCCTCTCAGGCTGCTGACAAATGGCGTGTTTAGGCGGCCGACTTGCATGCCTCGCCGACCGCCCGATACGTTTAGTCGCCTCGCGCCGCGGCCGGACATACGGAGAGCTACGAATGATGCAATTACTACAATAAGCTCACTAAAATGTAAATTGAAAATACAAACTGAAATATAGATGCACAGAAAAACCAGAAAAATAAGACCATCACTGGGAATCGAACCCAGGTCCTCGGTAATCCGTACCGCGTGCTATACCGCTACACCACTGATGGTCAACGGTACCGACACGAATTTCCCCTATGCACCTCATATCTCAGCTTGTTTGTTTCTTATTTAGCCACTTAAGCAGTGACGCTAGCGACATCTATGCCGTAGCCCTCATCGAGAAACTTTTTTCGGCACTCCATTGGAACTAACCGCTCACCCGGACAAGAGATATCGTTACTAAGCAATCAAATTAAGATTGGTTTTTTGGAATCTTTTTGTATTTTTATTTCAATTCCAAAAAACCACAAAAAAACACAAATACCACGCGTTACTCTGGCCTAAACTAAAATAAAACTAAACTAGCTTTTGCCCGCGGCTTCGTCCGCGTGGAATTCTGTTATCGCGCGCCGTTTCCTCGGGAACTGTGCTTTTCGAGATAAAAAGTAGTCTATGACACTCTCTGGCCCGTAAAGTATCTCTATGCCAAAAATCACGTCGATCCGTCGCTCCGTTTCGACGTGAAAGACGGACAAACATACAAACACACAAACATTCAAATACACACGCTTTCGCATTTATAATATTAGTATGGATTATAAATGGTAAACGTACGAATGCTCGACACGTTTATGTCTTAGCTGCCACCTCTATTGCTAATGACATAAAGTTGAAGATGGCAACTATTATTGGGACTATTGGGCAACTATCTTTATGCTGGTCACAATTTCTAGTTTTTAAACGCATTAAACGGGTTATGATAAATGTGAAAATTACCTTTGGCTGACCTAGGTCATGTTCTAGCTAGGTCATTTTCTTGGTAGGACATGTTCTAGGAAAGTCATTTTCGAAGTAGGTCATGTTCTAGGTAAGTCATTTTCCTGGTAGGTCATGTTCTAGAAAGGTCATTTTCTGAGTAGGTCATGATCTAATTAAGTCATTTTCTGAGTAGGTCATGATCTAGTTAAGCCAAATACATTGTTAAACATCCAAGACAGAAAACTAAAATGCGTACTTTTTGCACATATCTGCTTCAACTGCTGATGCATCCAGGACCTTGAGCAACAAAATACTAGGCTAACGTATCGTCAGAACACATTCCCTCAACCAAAACATCAATGTTAATTTACCTAGACCCTACCACATAATTCCTCCACGCCGTCCTAACTCTACGTGCACTAACTGCGGCTTGCCCAAATTTAGATGTCACTACGCTTTTGCCTGGACGTACAATAGTTGTTTGCTGGACTGCGGTAGCACAAGATTGAAGATATGCCCCTGCTATACGACCTTAATGGACTCGGGTGTTAAATCTTTCGAATTGACGACGGCAATTTGAATTTATATTGCGTTGTTAAATTGAAGTGGGTTTTGGTTGGCTCCTGGACTATGCTGGATCTGGGAGTATGAGTCAAGTGACGTCACTAAGGTATGAATCAACTATTTAAACTAATAGTTCGCTCACCCGCGATCACCGTTCCGCGACCAACGTGACGCGGGTGAGAAAAGTAATTTTTTAACCGACTTCAAAAAAGGAGGAGGTTATCAATTCGGTTGTATTTTTTTTATAGTTCATTGATATGAACCTAGTAACGCCTGATTCAATAAATGACCAAGGTATGAGTCCGGAACATACTAACCAAGTGATAAAATCCTAAGTTTAGAAGATTTATATATTTTTTTAGTTGAAATAAAGCCAGCAAGCAAAACTAAACATCTTTATCGACATTGAGAACATAAAAAAGTTCAGAAATTTCATGTCTCTAATTTATTCCCAATCTGCTTCTTTTTAGGCAATATTACTCGTAATTACGTAACACCATATCACAAAAAGAAAGAAAGAAAGAAAGAAAGAAAAGTTTATTTTGGCTCCAAAAGTACCACCTAAAACTAAGACTAGAACTAGCACTAAAACTATGTTACTAGGTGACACGGCAGGATACCAAAAAGCTGTTGCTGGTTTTCTGTGGAGCCCAAACGTTAAATAAACATGTATGCATGAGCCAGTTCCTTTGCCCCAGTCAGACGGAGAAAAAAAAAAAAAAAAAAATTAAACCATAGACAAAGGAGAAGTGACGTGGCTCAGTGTAAAAGATAATAATACTTATACTGCTGTCGTGGCAATAAATAGTAATTTTTAAACATTTTCTTTTGCAGACAAAAGGACCTATTGCTAATAATCCACACAATATATCCAACAAAAATACCTAAAAATCATGATCGCAAATCACGTATCGCATTCGAGACCGCAATCAAACAAAAACACACTGATTGATACCACGCCATTACAAAAAGGGGGTGCAATTACAAATTCTGATTCAGAATCCGTCATATCACGCGAGGCGTACTAATCGTGTGCGATCAACATGCCATACTTGTTATTCAATAACCGCCTTACCCTACGCATTAATTTATCACAGATTCAATGAAGGAGAAACTATATTTCATGCTGCAACCTGTGACATACAATTCGGAACCGAAAATCTTTGGCATTCTACTCCAAAAGCAACCCTAACCTAGGAGTTTCTTGGTGTCAATTTGATTGTAGAGGAAGCTAGAGATGTGCTGTTTTATGATGTTTTGTGTTGCACACTGACGTCACCTAGGGAGTCCGGCGTCGAATGCAAAATGGTTGAACCATGGATTTGGCATATGGTATAGGGTGGAAACTATTGCTGCTACACACGGACGATTGCGTTGTTGCAACAATTTTCTGTATTTGAATGCCAGATAAAATTGTTATTGACCAGTAAAACCACTATTTCTACATAAATAAATAAATATCACGGGACAATTCACACCAATTGACCTAGTCCCAAAGTAAGCTTAGCAAAGCTTGTGTTATGGGTACTAAGCAACGGATAAATATAATTATATAGATAGATACATACTTAAATACATATTAAACACCCAAGACCCGAGAACAAACATTCGTATTTTTCATACAAATATCTGCCCCGGCGCGGGAATCGAACCCGGGACCTCAAGCTTCGTAGTCAGGTTCTCTAACCACTAGGCCATCTGGTCGTCAAAAACATATATCAATAACAATTTTATCTGGCTTTCAAAAACAGGAAATTGTTGCAGCAATAGTTTCCTCACAGATTTTTTTCCGAAGATGATACTTGACACTGGCAGGCCTTGACACACGACTGGATCAAGTCACAGATCAAGTCTACAATAAATACGAGCACATTAGAGACACCTTCGGGGTAACGAACAACCGACGTACTTTTAAAGAAGCAAGAAAGCTGACTCCGATGGGTAAGACAAATAATGCAAAGAAGAAGGCCCTATCCACTCACATGCTTTGAATTTTGATTTGAACACTAGTCATTAACAAAATAAGAGCGTTGACAGGCAACTAGAGTTGCCAAAAGCATGTGAGTGGTTGACAAGACAGATCTTGGCAATAGCAAGAGAAGCAGAGGTCGACCACCAACAATCTGAACAAGGAGCATCCATTATGACTGCCGGTGAACCTAACGGTCGAAACGACACAAAATTGTAGAGAGAGAGAGGCGTGAATATATCAGAAGTGCCTAAACCAAGAGCAAGCAAAGAATTAGATTTTTTTTTTTTAGTGTCTACTGCAGAATATACAATAATGTATGATCTACCTTTCTATCATCCAGGATTATAAAAGTAATATCATATTTATAATATTATCATAATCATTCAATACAGAAGAGGCGTATTATTAGTTCATTATTTTTTGTTGTTGAGCCCGCCTCTATTACAATTTTCTTTAAATGATGAGTAGGTATTCTTCAATTCTATGCACACAGTCACTTTCATAGATGTCACTACCATGGATTTAATTACGTTTTCTAAGATATACAAACTATTTATGATGCGTGAACTCAATCAGAAGTATAAGTTTCTTTATATTATAAAGCGCTACGAGTATAACACCAATAGTAGTGACATACTCTGATACTGTTTCACATGTAACTTTGTTGAAAACACATTTGTTTTTTTTTAATTCACTTCTACCATTTGCAGTTTTTCCACAAATTCATTACCATCGACAATTTTAACAAATACTTTTTCACGTAAATGTATGACAGTGTATCACACATCTTCCTGGATCCGGCGGGCACTATGTCATATTGTCATATTGGACTGGCTTTAATTGTCCGATCGTTACAATGCGTGTCTGTCCGGACCTGATGGCTATATTGGCTGTATCGGCTATATAGCCTATATTGGCTATATAGCCCCATAGTGCTCCGATACAGGTGGGGTGTGGATTAGGGTGTTCACAGACAATGCCAGTGTAAATGTGAAGTAAATCAAGTAGTATTTTTTATATAAATAATAATAAATAAATAATAAATATCATGGGACACTTGACACCAATGACCTAGTCCCAAACTAAGCAAAGCTTGTACTATGGATACTAGGCAACGGATAAACATACTTATATAGATAAATACATACTTAAATACATATTAAACATCCAAGACCCGAGAACAAACATTCGTGTTATTCACACAAATATCCTGCCCCGGCCGGGATTCGAACCCAGGACCTCAAGCTTCGTAGTCAGGTGCTCTAAACCACTTAGCCATCCGGTCGTCAAATATGGAATTGAGTTTTAGTTTTTATTGGAGCATGATTGCAAATTGTTTAGATTAAACCAGCAGCGAATTAAGCGAAACATCTTTCCACGCACAACAAAAATATGGAACCAGCTTCCTAGGTTCCCGGAGCGGTACCTACAACTTAGGGATCTTTATAAACGAGCCTATCAGTCTCTCAAAAGGCCGGCAACGCACCTGTTATAACTTATACCCCTAGTGTTGCGGGTGTCCTTGGGCCGCGGTGATTGCTTCCCATCAAGTGACTCGTATGTGCGTTTTCCCCCTCATTTATAAAAAAAAACGTACATATTGTTTTATAATGTATGCCATTATTGCCATTATCTCTTTTACTGATGGCAAATTTTTCGGTAATAATGAATGTCTAATTATAATAGAAAATAAAATTTAATGTTAAAAGTAAGAAAATTGTTTATATAATAAAAAAAGTTAAAACAAATTGGAATCAGAAATTTAAAATTCATTAAAGGGTAGGTAGAACGGATTGATCAATAAAAAAAATATGACCACGACGTTTTGTCATTTTGTACATGTATCAATCACTAGCTTTTGCCTGCTGCTTCGCCCGCGTGGAATTCGGTTATCGCGCGCGGTTCCCTCGGGAACTATGATTTCTTCCTGGCTAAAAAGTAGCCTATGTCACTCTCTGACCCATAAACTATCTCTATGCCAAAAATCACGTCGATCCGTCGCTCCGTTTCGACGTGAAAGACGGACAAACACACACACTTTGGCATTTTTATATTAGCACATTTATCAATCAATGGGACAGAGGTAGATACATAATAATCTTCTATCCCTTTCCATATTGCTTTCACTATCGACCTCTCAGACTCCATCAAACCCATTACTTTGCCGTCTGAATTCAATTCCACCCTAAACATGACATAATTATGACACTACAAAGAATGGGGACGACATCAAACATTCAAATAATAAGACAAAAGCTGCGAATACAAAAGAGAGTATTAAAAAAAACTGCCATTCGCCAGTTGGATGTGTGCAGTTTTTTTAATTCAAAAATAAAAAAATAAAAATCGAACAGCAAACAAGCGATATTTTAAATAAGAGATAGAGATGTACATATATTAATTTTTATCCATACATGTCATATTCAAAGTACAGTAAATATCTAAAACAACATTTGAAAGTAAAAACAAAAACAAAAACTTTTATTGTTGACACACTCATTTATCACCACTTAAAAGAAAAATGTCAGTGACAGAGAAAATAAACACATTTTTTTAATGAATAATACATTACAACAATTACGTTTAAATCTGATGCTTTATTTATTTTCCCTACCAATCATTTTTTCCTACTACCGATAGGCAGTTCGTTGGATATCTGCCTAAAAAAAAGAATGCCGAAGGGTGCACTCAATACGGTAAGTACTACATCCATTAGTTATTATTGAAAATTTTAATATCAAGAATACGTTCTTATTGTTAGAACGATGCTTGAGATGGTGAAGATTTGAATGGGTTTCGACTGTTTTTCTATATAGGTACTTATACTCTTTGCGACTGTTTTATGAGAGGATTAAACTTGAAAACGTCTAGGTAATAAAACAATATTTAACACTAAGGGGCTGTTTCACCATCCATTGATTAGTGTTAACTGACGGCTAAATGTGATGCCGTCTCCGTCTATTCGAACAAAACAAATAGAGACGGCATCACATCTAACCGTCAGTTAACAGTAATCAATGGATGGTGAAACAGCCCCTAAATATTATCCGCAACTTTACCCGCGTTAGGATTAAATCATGCAGTTGAACTAGATTCTGGGATTTCACAAAATTCCAGTAGGAATTGCGAAGAATAAGCGTGGTCTCCTTTTGATGTTGCGATAATGACACTTCTACAAAATTTAGGCTATAGTACCTTATCATGCGTGATCTCTGAAAAAATGTCGAAAATAAAAAAGATTTCACTACAAAGATTCAGTAATTACAATTTGCCGTTACCAAATTCTAAAACACTGTTGTGTTTCGGCGTGGAGAGTAAGACAGCCGGTGAAATTATGGCACGTGAGGTATCCCATCTTAGGCCTCTAGGTTGGCAACGCGTCTGAAATACCCTGGTGTTGCAGATGTTTATGGGCGGTGGTGATCTCTTACCATCAGGACCCATTTGCTCGTTTGCCATCCACTCAAATAACAAAAAAAAAAAAAAAAACACAAAAATTTCGCGATTATGTTTTTAGTAGGATAATAAAAACGATATTCCATAGATTCTATCTCTCCCAACAAAAAAACTCTCACCCTGAACTTTATCCAGAAATACCTTACGCCCAAAAAATCCTTTCGCGATATAACCTGTGTTTAGCCGCTGTCACGGCCTGTCAATCTCGCATGGTTTCGACCCCGCCGCACGGTTTTGACAGGTGATGGTACCACGTACTCTCACTTGGAACTCACTTTAGTTTGGCACTAGTTTGAACAAAACTATAACCACATTTGAAATTAACCATAAGCTTTGCGATGAGGGACAACATCGTGATATAACCTGGACATGCCTGCGAAGCAGTTCAACAGTATGTAGGAATTCCTAAATCTTCACTCGCTCTGTGAGATCTGTGTTTAACAGTAGGACGTTTATAGGCCAAGATAATTGAAATATATATCTGGAGTTTTTGGGTATATAACTAATGATTTTTAAAAGTTTCGTTGTGACATAAAAATACTCGTAGAATTGTATGATTGATTATTGATTAATTTTTTGTCGTGCAATAAAAAAGTCAAATTTTGAAACGTTCCACCACCATCTAAATCATGTGCAATTATCGAGTAGGTAAAATTTATGTCGATTTCATTTTGTTCTCGAGGGTTTGATGTTTAACATATTAAGTTGACGTTTTTTTATCCTACATCAAGTATGTTTATGCGTTGCCTTGTTTTGCTAAGTATAAGACGAGGCCCATTGGCGTCACTTGATCGACGATTCGGTTGTTAGATTATTATAAAGTTGATTTGTGAACTATATAAAATGATAATTACTTAAGCTCTTGTGAGACATGATTTTAAAATTACAGAATTCAATGCATCAATTTACATAGCTAATCTAGTTGGGCCGTTCCTGACTCATACTCGTGAGTTGAATCGTTTAATAATACGAAAGACAGCAAAAATCTTAGTCTAAAA
>NC_133480.1:15353751-15354225 GCF_025370935.1 Choristoneura fumiferana
AACTAAAGTAAGCGAGAACGTCGCGTGCGCCGTAGTGTATGTAGATGACAAGTGAGAGGAGCGTCGTAAGCGGAGGCGAAGTAACGGTAAAAGACATTTCCGCCCCCGTCCCGCTCCTTCTAACAGCTCGCAGCCGCAACAGCTTTTACTATTGCGAACCGTTTTATCGAAAAATATAGCACGTACGTTGTCTACAATACAATACAATACAAAGACTCTTTATTGTACACCAGAAATAGTAAGCGATACAGAAAACAGGTATACAAAATAACAAGGTCTACACTTCTTTTCATGGTAATTTTTTCTTTAATTTTATACTGTAGTTTTCAAGTTGTTTATTTTGTTATTTATTTTTTTCCACGCCATATTGTAAATGCAAAGCACGCACTAGTAATCCATACTAATATTATAAATGAGAAAGTGTGTTTGTGTGTTTGTCCGTCTTTCACGCCGTACCTAACAGAGCGGCGGATC